>NW_026716946.1:0-17244 GCF_029784015.1 Lycium ferocissimum | reverse complement strand
CGAATCGTAGATTGGATCTATCTTGAGTTTGGGTCTTATTGGAGAGCGTTTGAGGTATGTAAAGCAACCTTTCTTTTTGGCATGCCTTATTTAAAGTAGGCTATGATACGAGCCTCGAGGAGACTCTATTCTCGCAGTCCGAGCATGTGTATGAATCACATTTGTTCCGTGGCATTCTTATGTTGACATGACAAAACATTGATCCTTATGTTCTTGGAATTCATAAGTTGTAAAGATTTCATGAAAGCTGATTTTTTTGTTTTAAAGTTTATTCTTTAGCGATTCCAAAATTTCAAACGCCCATAACTTTCCATGAGAAAAGCTCGGATTGTTTTGAAATTTTCGTAGAAACTTGTATGATATAGAATGAGTATGTTTTTCATAGGCGGGCCAGGTTCGGTCTACACCCGTCCGTGGGTCCCGCGACGTTCCTTTATGTAATTTTGACAACTTTTGAAAGAGAATGTTGTAATTATTATTCCGATTTCAAATATGACTATTTTACTTATCTTTTGGATTATGACAATGATTTTATGCATATGATTCCTCACGACTCTGCTCGTGCATTCTGTTTTATCTTTCGCCGGGTCCCGGGCCGGTTCTGTTGTCGTGCGCATTATGATATACTCCGGTGTTATGCTGTGTTTATGGTTCACCGAGCTCCTCGCTCGAGGGCCAGGTTCCACTATATTTGGTGATATTCGTGTATGGTGATATGCCGTGTATGATATGTGAGATACGGAGATTTGAAACTTTCTCTCAGTGTTATCCGTGTTATGGCGCCATCGACTGGCGGGCGACCATATTTCCTGTGCCCTATGCATAATTTACATTTTGAAGTAAAATTTTGATATTTTGGAAATGCATTTACTTTCTGTACCCCTATTTTGATTACGACTCAGATTTATACACTACATTTTCTGCTTTGCATACTCAGTACATATTTCATACTGACCCCCTTTCTTCGGGGGCTGCGTTTCATGCCCGCAGGTACAGACGCACAGTTGGGATCCCTGTTTAGGACACCCTCTTCTACTATTTGGAGTGCTCCTCTCATTCCGAAGCTTATATTTTGGTATATATTTGTTCGTGCATTTGTATATATTTGTTCAGGAGTACGGCGGGGCCCTGTCCCGTCATATGATTCTGTCTGTCTGTTTAGAGGTCTGTGGACATGGTTGTAGGTTGGTATTTTCTGTGCGTAGGGTTATTTTGGATAGTCCGTAAAACAAAGGAAACTCTGCCGATATTTTTCTGGAAATTATATAAATTGGAAACACAGCCTTGTCGGCTTCTATTATATACCTGGATGTGTTTGATATTATCTGAGGAAGTGTTTGGGTACCCAGATCGGGCACTAGTCACGGCCTACGAGGTTGGGTCGTGACAGTTATAGCCAGGCAGGTTTATAGAGATTGTTCGGTAATTGTTTGTGACCGCTGCACTAAGGCGGATCTGGTAGAGTTCGCCATTGATCTGTTGCCAGATACTCAACCCATATTTATTCCTCCGTACAGAATGGCACTGTAGAATTGAAGGAATTGAAAGAACCTGAGAGATTTATTAGAGAAGGGCTTTATTAGGCCCAAGATATCATCCCTAGGGAGCGCGGTATTGTTTGTGAGAAAGAAGGATGGGTCGCCGCGGACGTGCATTGATTATCGGCAGCGAATAAGGTAACCATCAAGAATAAATACCACCTCCCCGATTGATGATTTGTTTGATCGGTTGCGGGTGCAAGGTGTTTCTCGAAGATAGACAACGCGGGAGCTATCATCGACGGGTACGAGAGGCCGAGGATTCCTAAGACGGCATTCGGGACCCGATATGGGCACTATGAATTCGTAGTGATGTCTTTTGGGCTGACTAATGCTCCGGCCGTATTTATGGACTCGATGAATCGGGTATTCAGACCGTTCTTGAACTCATTCGTGATAGTATTTATTGATGACATCTGGTTTATTCACGATCGGCGAGCATCGTATCATTTTGAGGACGGTACTTGGCGTACTCCGGCTTTAAATTGTATGCTAAATTCTCTAAATGTGAATTAAGGCCGACTTCGATTGTCATTTCTGGGGCATATTATTGGAGCTGATGGCATCCGGGTGGATACCCGAAGATTTGGGCCGTAAAGAATTTGCCTAGACCTACGACACCTACCGGCGTGCGTAACTGGGGATTGGCCGATTATTACGGGAGATTCGTAGAGAAGTTTGCTTCGATTTCGCCGCCTTGACAAGGTTGACTCGAAGGAGCTAAGTTCCGGTGGACCGATGCTTGCGAGCGTAGCTTCCGTTCTTGAAAAGAAGTTGACTACGGCTCCGGGCCCGACTCTTCCCGAGGGACCGGACGGCTATGTGATTTATTGTGATGCCTCTGGTATTGGTTTGGGGTGTGTGTTGATGCAACACGGCAGAGTTATAGCTTATGCTTCCCGGCAGCTCAAAAAGCACGAGAGAAATTATCCTACTCACGATCTGGAGCTGGCCGCGGTAATTCATGCTTTGAAGATGTGAAGACATTATTTATATGGTGTTCACGTTGATATTTACACAGATCATAAGAGCCTCCAGTACATCTTTAAGCGAAGGAGGCCGAACTTGCGTTAAGAGAGGTGGTTAGAGTTGCTGAAAGACTATGATGTTGATATTCTATACAATCCTGGGAAAGCTAATGTTGTGGCAGATGCACTCAGCCGCAAGTCTATGGGTAGTCTAGCGGACGTGCCATCAGAGAGGAAAGAAATGGTTCGCGAGATCCATCGGTTGGCTAGTCTTAGAGTTCGCTTGGCTGATTCTGGAGATATTGGGGTTTCTGTTCGAGGAATTCTCGAATCCTCTATTACGGAAAGAGATTAAGCGGCGTCGGTTGAGGATCCCCGTTCGGCACGGTGACAGAGACACAGCCCTTGAGAAGGAAAAGACTCCGTTCGAGATTACACCTGATGGAGTTTTATTACACAGGGGCAGATTATGTGTACCTGATGTTGCAGGGCTGCGGGGACAGGTTATGGGCGAGGCACATTATGCCCGTTATTCTCTCCACCCAGGGTCGACGAAGATGTATCATGATCTCAGATGCTTATACTGGTGGGACGGTATGAAAAGGGACATAGTAGAGTTCGTCGCTCAGTGCCCAAATTGCCAGCAGGTTAAGATCGAGCATCAGAAGCCCGGTGGATTATTACAGGAGATGGAGATACCGTCGTGGAAGTAGGAGATCATTAATATGGACTTTATTACAGGCTTACCTCGCACTCCACGGAAGTATGACTCCATTTGGGTTATTGTTGATCGGCTGACGAAATCAGCCCATTTCCTCCCAGTCCGGACTACGTATTCAGCTGAGGATTATGCCAGGTTATATATTAAGGAGATTGTAAGGCTTCACGGAGTTCCCATATCTATTATCTCCGACAGAGGTGCCCAGTTCACAGCTAATTTCTGGAGATCATTTCAGGAAGGATTGGGGACCCAGGTGAGTCTCAGTACAGCATTCCATCCTCAGTCTGACGGACAGGCCGAGCGCACTATTCAGACGCTGGAAGATATGTTGCGGGCCTGTGTTATTGATTTCGGGGTAGCCGGGATGATCATTTGCCGCTTGTTGAATTTGCTTACAATAACAGCTACCACTCCAGTATTCAGATAGCACCATATGAGGCTTTGTATGACAGGAAATGCAGGTCACCGATTGGCTGGTTTGATATTGGCGAGACTAATTTGATTGGCCCAGATATGATCCAGCAGGCAGTTGATAAAGTGAAACTCATTCGGGAGCGGTTGTTAAGCGGCGGAGCGACAGAAATCATATGCAGATAATCGCCGTCGACATTTAGAGTTTCAGATTGGTGATTGGGTATTCCTGAAAGTGTCACCTATGAAAGGTGTTATGAGATTCGGCAAGAAAGGAAAGCTCAATCCGAGATATATTGGGCCTTATCAGATTATTCGTAAAATAGGCAAGGTTGCCTATGAATTAGATCTGCCAGCTGATTTGGGAGTTGTACAACCGGTATTCCACGTTTCTATGCTTCGTAAATATATTGGTGATCCTTCCAGAATATTTCCCGTAGATGATATCCAGGTCACAGAGGAGCTATCTTATGAAGAGCAGCCTATAGCCATATTGGATCGCGAGTAAGAAAGTTGCGGAATAAAGATGTAAACTTCGTTAAAGTATTATGGCGAAACAATAATCGGGAAGAAATGACCTGGGAAGCCGAGGAGCAGATGAAGAAGAAGTATCCTCACTTATTTCCAGTGCCTACAGGTAATTTAAATTCCCTACTTGACTATGTTGTTTGATAAAAGAATTGTGTGTGTGATAGCTATAAAAGAAACTCCCCCGAGCGCTTATAACGTCCCGTAAGGTTAATCTAACATTCGAGGACGAATGTTCTAAAGGGGGGAGGATGTTATATCCCGTATTTTGTACATTGGGACAATCCGGTTTAACTATGGTAAGTTAGGGACAAAACCATTCCGGGATGCAAAGTCGGGACTTTTGACCTTTGATTTTGTTTTGAGATATAATTTGTTCATGAATTTGTTGCCATGGAACATTTAGGAAAATTTGGGACCAAAAGTGATATAATTGGAAGTTGCAAATCATGCAATTTTTGGCCCTTTGGCCGTGTGAGTGGGAGGTGGCTCCCACACATGTTGTGGCCAATTTTAATTGGTCCAACACATGTGTGTGGGCCCATGGACACATGTATAACCCTTGTGGAAGCTTAAAAGATAACTTCTAAGTCATCTATCCTCATTCTATACTTAGAAAAAAAACAAGAAGTTGAAGAGCAAAAACAAGGCTCTCGGCCAAGAACCTTATTTTTCAAGTCCAAAAATTAGCCATCCCAAAATTATTTCCTTGGTGCAAATCCACTAATTGGAGGTCCCTAAGTAACGTGGAAGTGTTGTTGGAGCGATCAAACCGCTAGTTTTCATCCTAGCTAACCCTAGCTAGTTGTGAAGTTGAAGGAAGAAAGGTAAGATTTAATCATGTTTTATGTGTTATGAATGATGTATGCATGTTGTAGTATGTTAAAATGGAGGAAATTCATGAAATATGGCATGTTGGAGTTGAGGCCGTGTGTGTAGTGTATGGCGTGTAGGTGTGTGTTGTGTTGTGTTGAAGTAATGAATTAAAGTCTATTAGCATGTTTTGATTGTTGTAGAGTGAAGAAATGGATGAGAATTATCAATATGTATATGTGTAATGTTGGCCGAAAATGGGGCATATTATATGACAATGAATGGATCAATTCTAATTAGTGTTTTGAATGTTGTCGTTATGAATTCTATGTTGGAAATGAGAGTTTATTGACTCAAGATTGATGTTGTAGTTGTATGGTCTGATTTGAAGGTTATTGTGAATTTGATGTAATTTGTATATTTATAAGAACGACATTGTTAGAGTGTGGATTGTTGGTGCAAATCATGATTTGGAAGTGAGGGATGTGTTATGGATGGGTTCTCGGGTTCGGGGACTGTTTTCGGGTAAATTGGAGCATTTGTTGGATTGTTGGAAATATTGTATGAATTGTTTAAAATGTCCTTGAATATTGTTGGTATGGGTCCGGGTTAGTATTTGAATGTATAAGCGTTGATGTTGGCTTGAAGGTAAGCCGTTGAATTGAATATAATGAATGTTGTTGGATTATGTAGAAAGCGTATTTAATGCTAGAATTCATTTTGAATTGATTATTGATGTTGCTAGGTTGGTTTTTGGTGTTGTTGTTGTTGATTTGGCCGAGTTAAATTCTCGGGGTTGGTCTATTTACAGGGGAAATGCTGCCCAAATTTCTGTAGAATTAAGTGCTAGTTTGGGATTAAATGCCTAAACGTCTATAGCTAATACTTGATATCCGTTGACATATTTGTAGACCTTGGGGAGTCCGAGGCGTAGGTTGGCATTAGCTTAAGTTTGGATTAGCTTGAGAGCGGTCGAGGTATGTAAAGCTCAATCCTTTCTTCTTTTGGCATGCCTTAGTTACAAATAGGCTATGACACGAGCCTCGAGAAAATTCTATTCTCGCAATCCGAGCATGTGTATGACTCTTATTTGTTTCTTGGAATTCGTATGTTTGATATGATGAAATATTGGCTCTTATGTCTTTGGAATATTTGATTTTCAAATGTTGCACAAAAAGTTTTGTTCTTAAAGAATTTCGTAACTACGAACGCCCGTATCTTTCACAGAAAGGCTCGGATTGCCTCGATATGTTCGTAGGAAGTTGTATGGCGTATGATGAGTATGTTTTTCATAGGCGGGCCCGGCTCGGGTCGACACCCGTCCGTGGGTCCCGCGACTCTTCTTTTTGTAATCCTGATGACTTTTGAAAGAATTTGGTTTGGCTAATATTCCGATTTCCAAGTATGGTCATTTTACTTATCTTTTGAGTCTATGATAATGATTTTATACATATGGTTACTCACGACTCCGCTCGTGCATTCTGTTGTATCTTTCGCCGAGTCCCGGGCCGGTTCTGTTGTCGTGCGCACTTTGTTATACTCCGGTGTTATGCTGTGTTATGGTTCGCCGAGCTCCTCGCTAGAGGGCCGGGTTCCGCTTATATTTGGTGTTATGCTGTGTATGGCGTTATGCTGTGTTATGATGTGTGACGGGGTTGGGTCGTGACACTGGTCCTGACGATTTGCTACTTTCAGGAGGGAAAATTGTTATTTCTCAAGGTGTGGATTGCGTCATTCTCTTCTTAAAGAGATACATGATACCACACATGTTAGACATCCGTGTGTGTCAAGATGGTGGCATTGATGTTCCCGAAACTATTTTCGGCCTAAGATGGAAGATGACATTGAGGCAGATATAAAAACTTATCTTGTGAGTCAACTTGATAAGACTAATAGAAGAAAAAAGTTAGGGTTATTATCGCCTCTACCCGTTTCGGGGCGACCATGGGCTTCTGTATCTATAAACTTCATCAACAAATTAAAGTTGATGGCATGACGTCAATTATAGTGGTGGTTGACTGGTTCTTGAATATGAGATTTTCATTGCTGCACCAACCATTTGTTCTTTTGAAGTAGCTACCGAGTTATTTTATAAGCATGTGGTCAAACATTTCAGGTTCCAAGTGATGTGGTGTTTGATAGAGATCTAAGATTCACATGCCAATTTTGGACTGCATTGTTCAATAAGATAGGAACTAATTTGGAAATCTTGATATAAATTATCCACAACCCGATGGGCAGACCGAAAGGATCAATCATATGCCTGAAGAATATTTAATGCACTATGGAGAGTTAGAGGAACTTGGGTGAGTTATTAGATAGTGCACAGTTTCGTTCCTACTTTCAAAAGTCTTCGGCAACTGATATGAGACCATTCGAGATAGTGTTGGGAAAACAACTCCACACACGCTAGAAATTGCCATGCAAATGACAAAGGCAAATGCCTTATTGCTTACCAATATGTGCTAACAAGCAAGTGCTGCTAGCTGAAGTGCAAGACCAATTAAGGAAAGCATCAAAGCGGATGAAGAAGTATGCTTACGGAAATAGGCGAGTTTTGGAGCTTGATATTGATGACAAAGTACTGCTGAAACTTACTCCACAGGTTTGGAAGAAAATCAACAGTAAGGAGTGTCATCATGGGTAAAGTACAAGATATAGTGGGTCGTTCGAAGTAGTAAACAAGGTTGGTGAAGTTGCATGCCTACTTGATCTATTGGGCCGTCTCAAAATTCACTTTCCATGTGAGTTTTTTTAAGCCATTTCATGAAGTTGTTGAGGATCCAACAAGGGTGACATCCAAACGTCTCCTCTTATGGTGAACAACATATTTGAGGGGACTATTGAGAAAATCTTGGACCATCATACGCCGGGTCATAGCAAGAAGAACAGGTGGATAGAACTTTTGGTTCACCGAAAAGAGAAACATTTGTGTGATGCAACTTGGGAGAAAGGGGCGTGTATATGGAAGTTCGAGGATCAAATTAGGGTGTATCTAGATTTTTCCTAATCAAGGTCAATAAGCTCATCTAGTAGGGGATGTTTGTTATCCCCTTCGAATTGATTAATCAGACATGGCACGGGTGTGATAAGGGATTTACATGATTGACCTTGGTACAATTCTATGATGATTGTTGGCATCATGTGATGATTCTGTAGGCATAGACATTAGCGTTTTGAAGGGGGCACAATCACTCGGTACAGGTGTGTGCGACTTGGAATAGGCACAATAGCAGGTGGCCTAGGTGACAAGACATGGCAAGTCAAGACCAAAGCAGTAGCATGGTGATGGCTAAGGCTTGACAAGCTAAGGCATGGCAATGTAACGCTGGCGGTCATGGGCATGCCACGTACAATAATGTGCGGCGAACGCGGGCAGGCCACGTACAATAATGGCAGTAAATCTTAGCGCCAAATGACCGGTTGGCACTAAAATTTGAAGGTAGTGTCATGTGTCAGCATATGCGAGCAGTTGGGCAATCTCCTTAACTGTTGTGCAGTGTCAAACGAAGCGAAAATTGAGCCTGCAACAACACCATCTTGGGGTAACATTTGAAAATCCAAAAAGGGGTAAATCAAAGACTAATCAGATCATCACTTATTTCAAAATAAAAGTTCTCTCAACTCTTAAAACCATCAACGACTTTTCTCATGCCTCTAAAATTAAGGGAGAAGCTTCCATTCTAGAAACAGTAACTCACTACCTCTCTCGTTCAACTGATCACCGGACTTGCTATTCTGACCATCGCCTTTGTCACGACCTAAAATCCCAAGGTGGTCGTGAGGGCACCTACTCCAACCCATAGGAAAACCCAAGTAAAAGCTAAAGTCTTTTAACAATCATAAAAAGCAAAATTAAAGTTAGAATAACCCGTAAATCAATAATGAGGACTCATAGCAGAAATCTAAGTCATACACCTCCCAAAACCTAGAGTCATAAGTACAAGAGCCATTAATACAAATACAGGTCTGAAAGTCCGAAAATTAAAGACATGAAACAAAGATAGATATGGAGTTTGGTGTAGCGAAACAGCCAACAGCTCACGTTGATAAGGTGCATCAAGTGTAGAGTGAGTACGGGGAAACCTGTGTACTCAGCAGTATCATTGACTGATCCTAAATTGAAGTGATAGTGAGGGTTGGTTTTTCCTATACTTACCTCCACATTTCATTAGTAAGCAATTCAACAAGTTATGATCACTTAACCAAATAAAGAATAGAAAGTCCACAAAACAATTAAACTACCGAAATCTGGTTCTTCCCAAGAATTCATGTACAAGTCAAATAATGAGAATGCAAGCAATTAGGAGATATGCAATGCAAATGAAATGGCCAATATGCACCAGTATACACACGCTTCAGCAGTAGGTTTTGTGTGACCCATGGGGGACTCATGAGGTCCATATACTCACCCGGAATTCACGATCCCCCAGGTCACATTGGGTATCCAGCCAATAAGTTATATTATCATCATCAATCCATCCAGTACCATATCCAATCGAGCCTCTCCGGACCACCCAATATGATTCATCAAATAAACATGCCAATGATATCATATATGTGTACTATAGGTAATGACACAATACCAAATCAACACCAAAAATAGCTTATTTTCATAATCTAGATGAGAATTGGAGTGATGAATGCAAAATCAATCAATATCACAAAGATTGTCAAGATTAACTATCATAAGCCTGTTTCACCGAAACAATAAAGTAAATTTACCAACTACCAACTAATGCCCATATGCTTTGGAATTCTCTACTTCTCAACAGTTATTCCTTTTCATTAATTTACCCAAATCATGACAATGGTACCTGCAAAGGTGCTCGTCACCTCACACATACGGGATCCCCATTCCCCATTACTCTCCTTAATTACATTAAAATAACACAAACACTTCATAAAGAGTCTAGTAAGTCTTAACGTGTGTTTTATTCGAAATATCAAAGCTCACGAATGGACTTTCCCTTCTTCAACATCTCTGAATGATCCCAACCTCAATCCGAGCAAAGATTAAGCATTCCAGAAGCTTTACCACGTCCAAATACACCAAATGAGTTCAATCTAGCCAAAATAATACTCTACGAGGTTAAACAAGTCCAACGATACTCATATTGCTATACTTATGTCACGACCCAAATTAGGATCGCGCGGGCACCTACCTTTCCCTCCTCGGTAGGCGAACCCTCAATCAATACACAGTAATCAAGTAAAGATAATTAACAGCGAAAATCAATTTCCTAATAAAGTCCAATATGGAAAATATTTACAACCATTAAATAGATAAGGACTCTCTTCACATTCCCACGACCTGGTCGAGACTAGTACAAGAGCGACTAATGACTTCAGATTACCACTACATTCTAAGACTCAACCTCAGTCCTGAAATGAAATGGGAGGAGGCCTTCCAGATATGCACCGCGTATTTCCACGTATGCTTCGATCAATGTTACACCCCGAAGATTTCCCGCTAACGCACAGTGAATAGACTAATGAAGGGAATGACGTATACGATGTTTTGATAAGTAAGAAATAAAATTTGATGATTCTAAATGAGATTTCAAAGACATTTGAGGTAGGAGACGGAAGTTGCTAAGGAAAGCAAGGTATATGTTGTTTGTCGGGCAAGATTTTCGAGTATCAAATTAATGATGTTTTGTAGAAGAGTTATAATATCCCTTATATTGTTAACGAGGTGTTAAACAAGTGTCAAGAAGGTTCCATAAGGATTGGAGGTCAAACGAACGACAGAGATCATTTCAGGGAAATGGGGTTATACGACCGACTTATACGGTCCGTATAACATTATACGGTCCGTATAAGGGTCCGTATAACACCCAGAAGAGATGATGTTTGCCTGGTGGTGAACCACGACCACTTATACGGGTCGTGCAATATTATACGGACCGTATAAGTGTCCGTGAAAGTCCCGACGGGCTGAGTTAAGTTCAATTATATAAATGTGATCCCACTTCACTAATTTCATTTCCCACACTTCTTCATCTC
Organism: Lycium ferocissimum; assembly: GCF_029784015.1. Lineage (NCBI taxonomy): Eukaryota > Viridiplantae > Streptophyta > Magnoliopsida > Solanales > Solanaceae > Lycium > Lycium ferocissimum. The sequence continues at coordinate 6,256 of NW_026716946.1, read as the reverse complement.
TCTCAAGGCTTCTAGAGGGTTCCACACACTTCTTCCATAAGAACTCAAGAGAGATTCAAGATCAACTTCATCAAACCAAGAGAGTTAAGTGTAAGAAGCTCACTAGAGTTCATCCAAGCCAAGGAATTCCAATGGAAGTGAACTAGGGTTTTGGTGCAAAGAGAACTATTTCATCTCAAGGCTTATTCCTACACTATATAAGGTAAGTTTTATGATCTTTCCATGTTGTTTAGGGTAATGAGACGTTGAAAGACTTAGTTGATGGAAGGAGGTAGAAAATGGGTCACAAAGATGTGAATAATGAGATTGTGAGTAGTAGTTTGAAATGAGTCATGAATATTGATATGTTGTGATTGTAAGCATGCTATAAGTGACATTTAGAATATGGGATAAGCATTATATGTGAGAAAACATAATAGTGTACTATGACCATGATTATGGAGGAATTGAAGTGAAATTGTGAATTGTGGATAATGCAGATGAACGATGATTGTTGCTTATAATATTGTGAATATTGTTATGGACATTTGGGAGTTGATATGTAATATGAGGAAAGTTATATAAACAAAGGAAATGCTGCCTAACTTACTCTAGCCTTAGTAAGCATGTTCTTATAATCGATTAGCTATTGTTAATACGACCTTTCTTGAAGGTAGAAGCGCGAGCATCGAAGAAGAACGATCAAATGATAGAATAGCTAAACGAAAGAGGTATGTGAGGCTAGTCCCTTCTTTCTAAGGCATGAATCTTATGGCATGATCTTCCCTCCTTCTCCGTGAATTTCCTACATTCCGGAAAACTAAGACTCTATGTTCATGAATAGCCGTATGAGTTAAAGATAAGAGATATTATGAACATGATGATGATGAGCTTAAGTCCAAATATTCTAGAGTTCACGATATGATGTTTCTACAAAGCTAATGATGTTAACTACGATCCATTGATGTTGCTTATTGTATACACTCACCTTATATGCTAATCCTTTCAAGGTGAGACATAATGATTATGAATACTCCATAATGTAATCGGGGGTTCATGACCTTATGTCACCCCCACATAGCCATAGTTGCCTCCAAGTTCTAATGTATGTTTGATGATAAATGTATAATCACGCTAAGCTTATGTGTTATATCCCGCCTTTTTGCATAATCGGAAAATTCGAAATAATTGTGAGTTATGAGAAAGAAGGCTATGTTTGAATTTTCCTTAGTAGGTGTGTGGCGGATATGGAAGCTTGAATGCGGAAACAATGGAGAAGGCCTAAGGGCAAAATTGGAATTTTGGAAATTTATTTCGGGAATTGCAAAACAAGACTTTAACCAATTGGGCTTGGATGAACAAAATGAAAAAAAAGAGGCCCAAAGTGAAGGGGGGGTGGCCGGCCATCAATAGGCCAAGCCCACCCAAGTAGTAAATATTTTCCATGTGCTAATTAATTATAAGTTGATCCTTAGCCATGGAAGTTTCAAGAGAAAACAAGAAACAAATCAAGAAAGAAAAAGAAAAGGCCATTCGGCCAAGGAGAAAAGAAGAGAAAAGAAAGGAAAAGAAATTTTTTTCAAGCCTTCAATCTTGGAGCAAAAATTGTAATCTTCCTATATCCTTACTAAGCTCAAGCTCCTCTCCAACATGGTATAATTTTCAAGGCAAGAAAGTGATCTTGGTGGCAAGTGGAGAAATTAAGAAAAGGTAAGGTTTCATGTTCCTTTTATGTTGTAGAAGATTTATGGATGTTAGAGTGAATGGAATTGAATGGAAATCATGAAATTATGGTGTGTGTGCATGTGCATGTGTGTGTGTGTGTGTGTGTGTGTGTGTGTATATAGCGTGTGTGTGTGTATGGTGCATGGCTATGGTAAGTTAAATTTTATATTGTGTTCTAGTTGTGGTTATGATGGAAATTCATGTTGGGAAATGAAAGCAGAATGAATTGATGGAAGTTGGAAAAATAAGGTGTTGGCCGTGTGGTATGGAAAGGAAATGGAAATGAATTAATTTTGTTTGATATGTCAATTGTGTTGTTATGGCCTTATGAAGTAGATGGAAGAATAATGGCTTAAGTTTACATGAAGAAAGTTGTTGTTATGTTGTTGTCGGAAAGTATATGAATTTATTATATATTATGTAATTGAGAAAAATGAAGTTGTAAGATGAACATGGTGGTTGTTGTAAGCGAAATTGGATGATAAAAATATGTCGTGAATATTTATGTTGAAATTTGGAGGTTTTGAATGGATTATGATTTTGGTGGAAAACTTGTACATTTTGCATATTTTGTGAATATTTCGTAAAATGATATGAAATGTTTTCGGAGTGATCTTGGTGGGTTGATGAACATGAAAACGTCGATATTGGATCGGAAGTGTGAAGTAGAAATGAGGATTTTTGCATTATGTCGGAAAGTAGACTAATTGTGTTAAGGTGTGATTTATAAAAATCGTTATTGTTATTGATGTTGTTGTTGGGTTGTTGTTGGTTGTTTTGAGCCGAGTTGAATCTCGGGGGTGTCATATTTATAGGGGAGAATGTTGCGCCGAAATTTCGGTAGCCAAATGTTAACCAAAGTTGAAATGATAACTTGCATGAATAGTAATGGCGAGTGAGAGTGACCATTTGCGGATTTCGACGAAACGGGGTGAGATTGAACGAGCGTAAGGCACAATCAAGGTATGTAAAGCCTTGCCCTTTATTCTTTGGCATGTTCTGAGTCTAACAGGCTTGAAAGCGAGCCTCAATTGTACTTCTGCTTCTCACACTCCAAGATTGAAAATAGCGCCAAATCATTCAGTAAGATTGAACCAATTTCTTCTAAATTGACCTATAAGTATGCAACTTCCATAAATGGAGTCGAAACACTCTAAGATGGTTATGGACGACTCCCTAAGGTTTATTATCCACAATTTACGTATTTCACTATGGTTGGGTCCGAGGTGGGCCCACGAAACCCTGATACTCCCGGTATGGCTCAGATTGATCTATTTCTGTCCGTTCTTCATAAGTAACTCCTAATTATGTTTCCGTCCGCTAACTAATGAGTATTATGATCATCTATCTCACCGAATCTTGATATTAGTCCGATATCCGGAATGATTGGACACCTTTGTTTTATATAATCGACTACTTCGCTTGATACATTTTACGGAACCGTTTCAGTTTTATTAAGTCTGTATGTCGGTCAGTATGCATATGGTTTCTCATTTATCTATTCGTGGATGCCTCAACGCTTCCTTCACTGCGCCCGGCCAGGTTCTGTGATTCGTGCACTTCCACCGCATTGTTCACCGCGTCCTGGATGTGCGGGTCGGGATACTGTACGTATCCCGATTATGATGCGATTATGATCCGATTATGTGATATTATGAGGATGGCGGCTAGGATGGCATTTGATACGATTAAATACGTCGACCGCGTCCCGTACTACGAGGGGCGGGTTCTGCTACCGCGTCCTGCAAAAGGGCGGGATGTCTCCGTATGTGATTGGGATTTGATATACGATTTGTACGTACGTATGTGATTATGACTGCGCATGCATGATTACATGCATTACGGCTTCGTAAGTCGAATTTGGATCATGACCGTACGTACACTTCTCGAAAATCTGATTCGGACAACCGATTACGTCCGCAATCATACCTTTGAGTTACGGATTACGAGAGTACGTACGTACGCTACGTAAGTCGACTCCGCCTATGATTACGTACGTACGCTACCTTCGTAAGTCTGACTCTGCTATGAATCCGATTCTGTCCGCTCTATTTCTGAACTTCCGTCTGTTACGACTTTACATATCTGACTCCGGTTATTTTAATTATGTATGTTATGTTTCCGCTTTACATACTCGGTACATCTCGTCTTACCCCATTTTGTTCTTCGGGGGTGTGTTACATGCCCGCGGTACGGGCGCGCGCGCGATACGCCGCCCGATTTAGGTACATCGGTCTGTTTGGTTGGAGAGTTCCCTTTGATCCGGAGCCGATACTTTTGGTATATATCTTCTTGTTTCTGTTTGTTCGTATATATGACCATTTGGGTACGAGCGGGGTACCTGTCCCGCCTTCTCGATTCTTGTTACGTATGTTGAGAGGCCTGTAGACATGTTTGTGGGTTGTGGGTTGTCACTGGTCAGGTACGTATGTTCGAGTTCGCGACTCTGTCTGTTATGGTAGCCTCAGCGGCTAGTGTACAGGTCTAAGTATGTTTATGTATGTATATTTTCATGCGAAGTACCTTATATCTGTACGAATTTATGTATGATCAATCGAATTAGCTATTTGGCACGCCGGATCTGTTAGGTAGGTACGTATGGGTGTCTAGTTAGGACACCAGTCACGGCCCACGGGGCTGGGTCGTGACATTATGATATGCTTAAGAAATGTATAAAAATTTTAAGTTTACGATGGGTATATGGCGATGCGATTCCACCGTGCCTAAATGGCCGGGCATGTCACCGCGAAGGCGGGCTGCATACGATTCCACCGTGCCTAAATGGCCGGGCATGTCACCGCCAAGGCGGGCTGCTATGTTTACACCGAGCCTAGAGGGCCGGGCATAACACCACTAGTGGGCGGCATATGATGGTTACCCGGACGCGGGTTAACGATGATGATATATATATGACACGATGAGGTATGCGCTATGATGATACATGTACTATGATTATATATGATATTTGTATGAAATGTATCCACCCTTAAAGGTTACGCAGGTTATACCTTCATCTTATGTCTTATGATTTCTCTATTATGTTCATTTCATTCTTTCCTTACATACTCAGTACAATGTTCGTACTGACGTCCGTTTTCTTTGGACGCTGTGTTCATGCCCACAGGTAGGCAGGGAGGTGATCCAGACTCGTAGGAGCTACTAGCGGACTTTGAGAGCACCCCATTATTCCGGAGGTGCCATTGATTTATTCTTTTGTGTATATATACGTTTTGGGGCATGACGGGGTCCTGTACCGTCCATATGTCTAGTACTCTAGTAGAGGCTCGTAGATGCGTATGTGTGGGTAGTATGGTCTTACGATGTCCTTATTGTATGTACATTATTTTGATAGCCGAAGGGCTTATGTATATAAAGGTAATTATGTTTCGAAGTGAAAAATAATTTTTCCTATGACTTGAGTATAATATTAATGAATGAACGCTTAATGAGTACGATGGGAAAGGGTATGAGCGGTGCTCGGTGGTTAGCCCCGGGTACCCATCATGGCCCCTAGTCGGGTCGTGACAAAAGTGGTATCAGAGTAGTTCAGTCCTAGGAAGTGTCTACGAGCCGTGTCTAGTAGAGTGTTGTTTATGGTGTGTTGCGCGTCACACTAATAAACAGGAGGCTACAGGCATTTAGGAAAAATGGCCATTCTTCTTCTTGAGATCGTGCGATAGAGCGTGTATAAGATTTTCTCCTCCCTAATAGTGTGCTATGATTTCAAAAATGCCGCCAAAGGGAAAAGCTACGAACGCCTTAGGGCAAGATTATGATGAAAAGGCGGGTAGAAAGAGAGCTACCAATAAATGTAGAAGCAGGGTGAATCACGTAACGAGGCTCCATCTCTGTGCCTCTTCTACTCCGCTTTATTATAGAAGAACAAGAAGGGGCTTCGGGCTCGAAGCTCTGCCTCCGGTTCCTCCCGGCTACTTCGGTCAACAAGTGACCGAGGCTATTCATCTATTGACGCGGTTAGTTGCGCCTGGGCGCGGCCCGACGGGGGTTCGGGTTCAAGTGACCGGGCCGTTAGTACTAGAGCCCGTGATTTCGCGAGTTTGAATCCTCCGGAGTTTTTCGGGTCAAAGCCGGATGAAGACCCGCAAAGTTTTATCGATGAAATGTTGAGAACATTGAAGATTATTCATGCCTCCGAAACTGAATCTGTGGAGTTGGCATCTTATAGACTCCGAGATGTGGCGGTATTATGGTACAATAATTGGATATCATCAACAAAAGAGAATGCGTCTCCTCCCGTTTGGCAAGAATTTGTAGATGCCTTCATTCGCCACTATTTTCCACCTGTGGTCCACCGAGCAAGAGCGGATATGTCACACCCCGATTTCCGATAGGGTGTGATGGGCACCCGACCCCACCTAGGGGCGGCGAACCCATGAGACTCTGCATGTGCTCATAGCCATACCGGGCCCACAAAGCATAACATAAACATGTGGTGAAATTTTTCGGAAACACACATGCCTTTCATTTCTTTTCAAATCAAACAAAATCCTAAATAACAAGACAAAACACAAATTCATAATAAAGCAATTTA
>NW_026716945.1:0-16258 GCF_029784015.1 Lycium ferocissimum | reverse complement strand
GTCGAGTGCTTTGTTATGGTATCCGGAGTTATGTTAGAGACTTTGCGCATGCTGTCGAGTATATAAGATGTCGGTTTGTAAGCGGCTGGAAGTCGATGTATCAATATGCGTTATATTACAGATTTCATATGTTTACAGATTTCATTTGATTTGAGAAAGACGAAAAGTATGTTTCTTTTGAAAGCTTTCATTATGCATTCATGCCGTGATATGAGGGGCCAGCATGATTGTGAGTATCACAAGAGTCAGTGGGTTCGCTCGGCCCTAAGTAAGGGTCGGGTGCCTATCACGCCCTATCGGAAATTAGGGTGTGACATTTGGCGCCTTGTAACTGATCAAATAAGTCATTAATCCTTGGAAGAGGATATTTATTCTTGATTTTCACCTTGTTCAATTGCCGATAATCAATGCACATTCTCAATGAGCCATCTTTCTTTCGGACAAACAATACGGGTGCTCCCCACGGGGATGAACTAGGCCTAATGAAGCCTTTCTCGAGCAAGTCTTTCAACTGCTCCTTCAACTCTTTCAATTCTGCGGGAGCCATTCTATAAGGAGGAATAGATATAGGCTTGGTGTCTGGCAACACATCAATAGCAAAATCAATCTCCCGCTCGGGAGGAAGGCTCCGGAAGTTCTTCCGGAATACATCCGGAAATTCATTCACTACGAGAACGATCGAAAAGTCGGCGGTTCAGCTTTTACATCTCGAACTCGCACTAGATGATAAATGCAACCTTTTGTAATCATTTTTCTTGCGTTTAGATAGGAAATAAACCTACCCTTTGGTGATGCCGTATTTCCTTTCCATTCTAAAACTGGTTCTCCTGGAAATTGGAAACGAACCATTTTCATTCTACAATCGACATTGGCGTAGCAAGAAGCCAGCCAATCCATGCCCATAATAACATCAAAATCCACCATTTTTAACTCGTGTAAGTCAATTACAGTACGGCGATCACAAATCACAATCACACAATTTCTATATACTCGGCTAGCTATTACCGATTCACCAACGGGTGTAGACACCTCAAAAGGTTTAATCGACTCCGGTTTGATTCTAAACCGACCCGCAATATATGGAGTAACATATGATAATGTGGAGCCAGGATCTATCAAAGCATATACATCATGAGAAAGTACCGATAATATACCTGTGACAACATCGGGAGAAGACTCAAGATCTTGGCGTCCAGCCAAAGCATAAACACGATGCTGAGGACCGCTAGAACTGGGGACTCTCCCCCTGCCTCTACCACGGCCGACTGGCGCGTGTGAGACTTGCTCCATAGGGCACATAGATACTGAAGATCCTGGCCATCGACCCCGAAGGTCGGGTCCTACCTCTCGCCACTAACCGAGGGACAATCTCGCATAATATGGCCCGGCCGACCACATGAATAGCAACCTCCGAGCCCACCGCACCGACCCCAATGTAACCGGCTACACCCTTAATCCGATAGGGTGTGATGGGCACCCGACCCTTACCTAGGGCCGAGTGAACCCGCAGACTTTCGTAATACTCATAATCATACTGGGCCCGCAAAACATGGCATAATCACATAATGGATTTTTTTTTTCAAAAACAACATGCCTTTCATCTTTGTCAAATCAAATAAAACTAGCGTCGTATGAAATCTGCAAACATATGAAGTTCGTAGCATAATGCATAATAATACATCGGCTTACATAGCCGCTTACAACACTGACATATCATACACACGACCCTGTCTGCAAAGTCTCTACCTTAACCTCAGATACCATACAAAAGCACACTCGACTCAAAGAAGACCTCGAGGAAATGGAGCTCGCCAATCCACCGGAACATCTTCTCGCTAACATCACCTACTCATCCGTGGGTACACCGCGCGACATGAAACGCGCCCCCGAAGGAAGGGGGTCGCACGGAGTAAAGTGTCGAGCATGTAAGGCATGGAATATCGTAAATCGAATCGTATGAAACGAGGAGGACAAAAGTAATACAATGACTAGAAATCATAACGCTTGCCTTCAAACATAAATCATACGTATCAATTTCATACCCAGCTCATCATGGGACTGAGAAACAGAGTCAGAAAATCATCTCGTACATATGCATAGATATAACGTGCCCCGGCCCTCTAGTGAAGGGCGCGGTAAATATAACGTGCCCCGGCCCTCTAGTGAGGGACGCGGTGAACAATGCAATGAAGTACACGAATACATGCCCTGGCTCGGGACGCAAAGAAAGAGATAATAACCAGCCGCACGAGCAGAGTAGTGAGAAACCATATGCACAAATCATCATATACGTACCGTAACACATCATAACATCATAACTTATCATATGAGCTGACATTAACCGATGTGGAATTTGCCTAAACCAATTTGGGATTTGCCTAAACCAGTGTGGAATTTGCCTCACCACTGGGTTTGCCCCACCATTGGGTTTGCCCCACCACCGGCTCCGATTCCAACGATCATGTTCTTTAATACATACATATAACATATAACGTAGCATATATACACGCACCCGGCCGAAAGGGCTCGCGTCACGACATATCATAACACCATAATATATACGCGGTTCCCGATCGAAAAGTGGGCTCGGCGAACCGACACATCATACTCCGCATACGCATCGGTAAATCGACCATCATATCATATCGTACTTCGTATCACATCATATTTCGAAATACACATCATACTTCGTAATACACATCATCTTTCGAATACAAGATAGTGCGCACGATAACATAACCGGCCCGGACTTGGCGAAAAATGTAACAACGTAATGCACGAGCTGAATCGTGAGTAACCAAATACGCTTAAAACATTTCAAAGACTCAATAGGTTAATCAAAACGAACCATCATTTATAAGCCAAAGCAAAGAGTCAACCGCATTTTCTTCCGAATATCACTCGGAACATATCAAACCGTACTTCAAACCATAGTTACGTATCAAAATCATGTGCATGAAAATCCTTATTTCAGACTCAACCGATAAATAAGTAATCATACTCGGGGGTCGGAAAGATAGTCATACTGAATTCTTTTAAAAATAGGTCGTTAGAACCAAACATAGAAAGTCGCGGGACCCACGGACGAGCATCAACCCAATCCAAGCCCGCCTATGAAAATTAAAGTCATTACTCATCATGAAATCATTTGCGAAGATATCAAAGCGATCCGAGCCTTTTCTTGAAAGTTACGGTCGTTCGTAGTTTCGAAATCGTTTGGGAACAAAACTCTTTTGAAAACAAAACTTTTACTAACTTTTGAAATTTAGTCATACAAAAGACGTAAGATCCTTTCGGAACAAAACCGTATACATAGCATTTCAAATCCAATCATATCAAGGACATACGGATCATAGCTTGACCATATTAAGGATGCCAACATCACAAAGCAAATATGAATCATAAACATGTTCGGATTTTACGAATAGAATTACCCCCAAGGCTCATAACGTATCATAGCTTAGCCATCTCTAAGACATGCCAAGAGAAGGAAAGGTAAGCTTTACATACCTTAGCCGCTTCCTAAGCTAATCCGAACTTACGTCTCGATTTCTCACGATCTACAATAATGTCATTAGGTATCAACCATTAGCCATAACACTTAAGAATCCAACCAAATTAACACTTTGTCTACACAAATTTCAAAGAAGATTTCCCCTATAACTTCAACATCCCCGAGAATTCAACTCGGCCAAATCAACATCAACCAAACCAACAACCATACTAACAATATCCATAAGCAATTCCAAATGCATTCTAACATTAATAACTCCTTTCTACATAATTCGACAACATTCATGCATATTAAATTCAACTTCATACATTCAAACTAATATCAACGATCGCATATTCAAATACCAATCCAAAACCATTCAAACACGATTCAAGAATATGTCCAACAATCCGCACGATATTTCAAACAATCCAATTAATGCTCTACTCCACCCGAAACCTCAAATTTCCATAAGAACGACAACAATACATTCTCTTCCTTCCAATTTCATAAACTACACCAACAATCCACATATTCACAACATTAACCTTAACAATACAAGAAACTACACTAAATTCACATTATCTTCAAAACAGCCCATAAAACGTTCTCTACTTCAACTTGGACCATTAAATCATCATTTTCACCATAGAATCCATACAACAACAACCAAAACATACTAAATAAAATTAGTTCATCATGTTCTACACAACAACACATATACACGGCCACATACCAACTTCCATATTTCCATGAATTTCATCCATTTCCACTTACTACAACATGCACAAACACCTATTAAACATGTAAAGATGATTAAATCTTACATTCCACTTTACTTCTTCCTCGGCGAATTGGCAAATTGCGACAACAAGCAGTTTTTGTTCCAACAACTACTCCACGTTGACGAGGACCTTCCAATTGATATGAAAGCTTGAAGAAAATAATTTTTCATGATCACTCCATAGGGCTGGTTCGGCCAGCCCTCTTAGCCGTTCTCTCCTTTTTTTTTTTTTTCTTTCTCTTGATGTTTCTTGAATTTTCTAGGATGAAAAATGATGAATTGTCTTGTTTGGTCATGGCTCATATATATATATATATGGGCACATGACCGGCCATATCTATATATATATATAGATGTTTCTTGATGTTTTCTTTTTCTCCAATTTTCTAGAAATTTCTCAAATCTCAAAAGATGAATTACTTGTCTTGCCTTGTCATCTTTGTCCATGTGCATACTTAACCCTTACAAAATATAAGATTTAACACATGTGCCATTCCATGGCTTAAAATTATTGGCCAACTTTAGGTGGGGCCCACGGCCACTTGGCCATTTTTGGCTACTTTATGAAATAATCTTCCAACTTTCATTCTCTAATTTTTCTTATTCCAATTTTGCCCTTAATACTCCATACCACTAAAAGATGAACATGCAACTTGCGCATTAAAATAAAATCAACAAAACCGGAAATTTAAAAGTCTTGTCCATAACTTGTCGCAACCAACTTAGAATATTCCAACGTACAAAGTACGGGGTATAACAAAGAAACTTCCCACACTGGGAGCATCGGCACGGGTGGCCCATCGCCGACCGGAATCACCTCTAAACCGATGTCCCGAAAAGCTCGACTCGGCCCCGATGAGTAGATCTATCAAACCTTCGAGACTTTCGAATACCGTGGAGGTGCGCTAGTCATGGAGTAGCCCGAATGTCCGGAAGACCGGCTGCGTGCCCACCTCTATACTCATTCATCGGACCCAAAGATCTAGCCCTCTTGCTATGCCCTCTATCATGCTCACTTCTTTTTTAAGCTTTCTTCTAGATTACGAGCGTGGGCTTGATACGTGCAATATCCATATTGTCCGAAGGGACGCAACAAGCATCTATCCATCAAGTATGGCCCTGAGGCTTTTCACGAACATCCGTGTACTCGATCACCCATATCCGCTACCATGGCCGAAGCATACCTAGCCAAAGAGTGTGTGTTGAGACTATACTCCGGAGCACTCGTGCTCCCTTGTCTCAAATTTAGGAACTTATCGGCTCTAGCTCGCCGAACTTCCGGGGGCAAATAATGTCGGAGGAATGCATCTACAAATTCTTGCCATACCGAGGGAGGTGCATTGGCTCCCCGTGAAGTCATCCAAGCCGTGTACCAATGGACCGCGACATCCCTCAATCTATAGGACGCTAGCTCCACCGACTCGGTGTCTGAAGCATGTATCAACCAAAGCATCCTCAACATGCCATCAATGAAATTCTGAGGGTCCTCATCCGGCTTTGATCTAAAGAATTTTGGAGGATTTAAACTAATAAAATCACGGGCTCTTGCATCTAGACAAGCCCTATCACCTTGCCCCGAACTTCGACCTTTCGAGTCTGGGCCGCAATCAATTGAGTCAACAAATTAATGGCCGCTTTTACATCTTGGCCTCAAGCATCCCGTCACAACCCAACCCCCGTAGGGTGTGATAGTGCCGAGCCGGCACCCATACGCGCTCTTGAACCCGATTCGCATACAAACGACTCATACATATACAAATATCAAACGTGGCTCCAAACCGACGCACACAAACATATATATATCGTACGTGCCGGCAAGGCTATCATATATATACATAACATAGCAAATTACATACACGCGATAAACAAAGATATAAGCTTGCGTACGTTGGAAGGCCCGCCCAAACACAACTTACTCCACGCATCCGAACAAACTGTACATAACCCACATCTATGTCTACAGACCTCTAATACAGATTGTCACGACCCAACCCCGTAGGCCGAGACTGGTGTCCTAACTGGACACCCATATGTACCTATCTAACAGATCCGGCATGCTAAATAGCTAATTCCGATCACTATACATAAATTCATACGTATATAAAATACATCGCGCGGAAATATACATACATAAACATACTTAGACTGCACACTAGAGATAGGCTATCATAACAGATAAAGTCGCAAACTCGAACATACGTACTCGACCAAAGTGACAACCCACAAACCCATAGACATGTCTACACCAAGCGCTAACATGTGATCGGCAACCCATGTTTACAGGCCCCCGCCGTACCCAAATGATCATATATACGAACAAACGGTTGCAACGAAGATATATACCAAAAGTGTCGAGAATCCGGATCAAAGGAGCACTCTCCAAAACTATAGAACAAGTACCTAAGGCGGTGGCGTATCTCGCGGTGCGTTCGTACCGCGGGCATGTAGCCGATTTAACCCACTGACTCTCTAAGAACAGGGGGTCAGTACGGAAATGTACCGAGTATGTAAAGCGGAAAACATAATATACATAATCATAATCGTAGTCGAACACATAAGTCATAACGGTATTTAATCGGATTCGTAGCAGTAGTCTTGACGACTCCCGTAACCCACGACTCATAATATGTCGTATCTTGAGGAAATGCTGGCCGACAAGGCACAATACATAGCACGTAGATACGGTATGTGACGGACGTACTCTCGATCGAGTGTAATCCGACATCTCAAATGTATGGCGGACGGATCATAGTCCGAATCGACATACGTAATGTGATGAAATCAGAGTCCGAATCAGAATTTCAGATCATGCATGCAGAGTCAGAAGCATATACAGACATACATATTCCATAATCAGATACAGACAGATCCCGGCCCTTTAATAAGGGACGCGGTAACAGAGCCCGGCCCTCGTAGTACGGGACGCGGTGGACGAACGAGAATCGACCGATCAAATGCCATCCCGCCGCCATCCCATAATATCACATAATCGGATCATAATCGCATACGACCATGATCCCCGGCCCGCACATCCGAGGGCGCGTGAATAATGCGGTGAAGTGCACGAATCACGATTTGTATACCCGGCCCGGCGCGAAAGGGAAGCATTGAGACATCCACGATTTCCATATAGAAACCATATACATACGTGACATACGTACTTAATGAACCGAAATATTTCAAGGTATGTCACACCCCAATTTCCGATAGGTGGATGGGCACCCGACCCTTATCTAGTGGCCGAGCGAACCCGCCGACTATCGTAATGTCCATACCCAAACCGGGCCCACAAAACATAACATACGCACGTAATGAAAATTTTTCGTAAAACAAACATGCCTTTCGTTTTTTTTCCAAACCAAATAAAATATGCAATAGTATAAAATCTATAATATAAGGCACAACAAACATTCGGGCTTATATAGCCGCTTGCCAAACACATCGATAGCATAATGCATACAAACACACCGGCTTACGTAGCCGCTTACAAAACAGTAATCCGACATATCATACACTCGACACCGTCCGCAAAGTCTCTATCATAACTTCGAACACCATACAAAGTACTCTCGACTCGGCAAACTCCGAGGAAATGGAGCTCGCCAATCCAACCGGAGCATCTTCGCTAGCATCACCGACTCATCCGTGGGTACCGCGTGGCATGAAACGCAAATTCCCCCCGAAGAAAGGGGTCGCACGAAATATGTACCGAGTATGTAAAGCATAGTATACATCAAACGAGGTCATAACTAAAGTAGGAAATACGAAAGTGAAGTCGTAATAACCCAACTATCTAAGTACTTACATCCGACACACAAATCATACATACTCATACCGAACGCATCATAGTCCGTCACATGGAATGACATTAACCGATGTGGGATTTACCTCATCATCGGTGATCAAACTCATCATCGGAGAAACAAACTCATCATACATCATCACATATCAAATGCGGTCCATAGGACCCGTGACGAACGTGGTCGCCACCCTATCCGGCGCCACAACACAAAGATAACTCCGAAGATTTCAAATCTCCGTATCCCCGAACACAACACATCATCACAACACATCATAAGCCATATCACAAAGATAACTTCATAAACGGAACCCGGCCCTATGGCGAGGTCTCGGAACCGTAACACGAAGATAACTTCGAATATATCATAGTGCGCACGATCATATACCGGCCCGGGATCCGGTGAAAGAGGTAACACAAAACGCACGAACAGATCGTAAGTAACCACACGCATATCAGACATCATCACCGACTCAACCGAATAATCAAAACGAACCCTCTTTTTTTGAAAGTCCAAAACCATAGTCAAAACTAGTTTTCTCCCGAATCTCGCTCGGGCATGTCAAACCGAACTTTAGAAACCACAATTATGTATCAAAATCATGGGCATAAAATCCTTATTTCCAACTCGACAAATACATAAATAAATAGTCATAGTGAAGAAAATGTTAAATTTTCTGAAAAATCCATAAAAGTAGCATAAAAAGGCCGCGGGCCCCACGGACGGGTGCCGACCCCCGTCCGAGCCCGACTACGAGGGGTAGGGGAGAGTGATGTCTTATGAACTTACATATTATGTTTTGGGGCGTTTCGAGGTCGTATGCAAAAGTTACGGACGTTTGAAGTTTCGGAGTCGTTTAGGCATATATCTCTTTTTGAAAACAAAACCCTTTTAAAACCAAATTCTTTTGAAAACGTAACTCTTTTGCAACCTTAGAAATTTAGTCATACAAAAGACGTGAGGATCGTAACTCGACTGCATTAAGGGTACGAATAATAAGAAACATATAAAAATCGCTTACGCAACACTTCAAACTCAATCATATTCAAGACATACGGAACATACCAAGGATGCCAACATCAAGCAACTACGAATCACAAACCTACTCAAAATTTACGAATGGAGTTACCCCAAGGCACAAATCATGTCATACCTTAATCCGTCTAAGACATGCCAAAAGAAAAGAAGGGTAAGCTCCACATACCTGGTTTGCTTCCTAGGCTAATCCAAACTCAAACCTCGGCGCTCAAAATCTACAATAACATCGATAGGCATCGAACATTAGTCATACGCGCTAAAGAATCCAATTCCAAACCATTACTTTTTCTACCAAAAATTGGGCAAAGCATTTCCCCTATATTCCCCAACCCCCGAGATTTCAACTCGGCTAATATCAACAACAAGAACCAAACCAACAACCATCCAAACAAGATTTAAGAACATTCCGAACAATCCACAAAGTATTCAAGACAATCCCAACAATATGCTATGAAACCCGAAGCCTTCCAACTTAATGAATACGACAATAATACGTTTCTTTCTTTCAAATTCTCATACTATATCAACAATTCACACATTGCCAACATTATCTTCCACAAATTCATGAAACTATATTAAAATTTCTTAAGGTTCCAAATCAGCCCACCAACAATTACAACACCAACTTGGCACATTAAACTCTCATTTACATCATAGAATTCATGACAATAACAACTAAAATACCACACAATATTAATTCATTCCTTAGCACACAAAATAGCCCATTCTCGGCCAAGACATCATCATACCACCTTCATGGTTTCCATGCATTTTTACATCACATAATCCATAACCACAACAACTAAAACACTAAGTAAAATCAATCCATACTTTGTCATGCCAAAACAGCCCATACGGCCACACCCAACACACCTTTTTTTCCATGACTTCCATTCAATTCTACACACTACAACAACACACAATCATGTTGAATACAATTAAATCACTATCACCACACAACACACACAACACACGGCCAACCTTCAACTTTCACAACTCAACTTCAACATGCCATATCTCATGAATTTCATCCATATTAACATACTACAATACACATGGACCTTCCACAACTCATAAAACAAGATTACAACTTACCTTTCTTCACAATTCCTCAACTTGTTCAAAGTTGGCCAAGGATGAAAACGAGTAGTCCAACGCTTGAAACAACGACTCCACGTTACTAAGCACCCTCCAATTAGTAGGAAAACAAGAAGAAAAATAATTTTCCATGGTCAATTTTTGATCTTCCATTTTTTTCTCCCTTGGCCGTTTCTCCTCTCTTCATCTTTCTCCATGTTTCTTGATTTTTCCTTAAGGCAACAAAGTGGTAAAGATGACTAAGTCATCTTATACACACATTTATAATTTAACACATGGCCCTATGGCCCACACACACTCACACATGGCCGGCCACCTAGGGCCATTTACAAATAATGGCCAACTTTCCATAATTCATCTTTTGGTCCCAAATTTTTTCCAACTTTCATTCTCTAATTTTTCCTTATTCCAATCTTACCCTTAACACTTCATATCAACAAAAGACGAATATGCAACTTATGCGTTGAGACAAAATCAACAAAACCGGAAATTAAAAGTCTTGTCCATACCTCGTCGCAACCAACTTAGAATATTCCGACGTACGAAGTACGGGGTGTAACAAGGTAGGTCAGATTAAAGGAGTCAGATTATGTCGTAACGAGTATCCGTAATCGTCCCGTATGTCGACGATATCAAGATTCGAAGATAATCATAATACGTATTAGTTAGCGGACGGAAACATAATTAAAAAGTACCCATGAAGAACGAACGTAAATAAATCAATTTAAGCCATACCGGGAGTATCAGGGTTTTGTGGGCCCACCTCGGACCCGATCACGATGATATACATAAATAATAGATAATAATCCTAGGGAGTCGTCCAATAATCATTATAAGGTGTTCCAACTCCGTTTGTGGAAGTTACATACATATAGTTTGTTTCGTCGACAGAAGGTAAAGGAATAATTCAACCTTACTGAATGATCTCAAGCTATTTTCAATCTCGGAATGCGAGAAGCAGAAGTGCGTTCAAGGCTCGTTTTTCAAGCCTATCATACTCAGAACATGCCAAAGAATAAAGGGCAAGACTTTACATACCTTTGATGTGCCTTACGCTCGTCCAATTTCAATTCCTGTTTCGTCACAAATCTGCAAATGGTCACCTTTACCAGTTACTATTCATGAGAGTTAACAGTTCAACCTTGGGCTTATACTTAGCTACCGAAATTTCGGCAGCACCTCCCCTATAAATGTGACACCCCGAGCATTAGACCCGGCTCAAAACAATCAACAACAACCCAACAACATCAACAATCACAATAAAACACAATACAATACGCAACTAGCCTTCTTCTTACATAATACAATCGCTTTCATTCCGACTTCAAATTTCAAACCATCACCATCATACTCACATTCACTACTAGTCAAAATCATTACAATACCATACGGAAGCGTCTCATAATATTTCTACAATATATATACAAAGTATACAAAATATACAAACTTTCCAACATAAAGCCATAATTCTTCCAACACTTCCAAATCAATACAAACTTACATCATTTTTCCTCCGTTTAGATTATAAGAATCATAACAATACATCCAACATATCAAACAAAACAATTCATCACTATCTCCAATTCTTCCATAGCCACGGCCAACATCCATATTCTCCAATTCAACACAATTCATTCAACTTTCATTTCCAATATAAATTTCACAACATCCATAACTAGAATACAACATGAAATTAACTTAACCTTGCTTACATCACAACACACACATACACGGCCATGCACACACTTGCACAACCACACGGCCATGCACTCACACACCACAATTTCATGGTATTCATGCAACTCTACATACCATAACATATATGTAACCTTCCATAACATAATAAAAGCATGAAATTCTTACCTTCTTTCAATGATTTCTTCTTGCCACCACAACCACTTTCTTGCCAAGATATCTATCTCACCATGAAGAGCACCTTGAGCTCACTAAGAATATATGAAAATTACAATTTTTGGACTAGGATTGAAGGGCTAGAAATTTTTCTTTTTTCCTTTTCTCCTCTCTTTTTCTCACGGCCGAATGGCCTTTCTTTTTCTCTCTTGATTTTTCTTTTGATTTCTTGAACCTTCTAAGGCTAAGGATCCCTTATATAATTAATTAGCACATGATCATCACATGACAATTTAATCATGGGCTTGGCTATTTTATGGCACCATGGCCGGCCACTATATGGATTGGGCCTTAATTTCTCTTGTTTTTCTTTGAGCCCAATTCCTTATAATTCTTGTTTCGGAAAAGGCTCAAATATGCCATTCAACTATCGGAAATGGCTCATTTATGCCACTCGTCAATAGTTTGGCTCATTTATGCCATCGAACTATAGGAAATGACTCATTTATGCCATCGAACTATAGGAAATGACTCATTTATGCCATCTAACTATAGAAAATGGCTCATTTATTCCACTCATCAATAGTTTGACTCATTTATGCCATCGTCTGTTATCAAAATGACTCATCCATGCCATATTTCATTAAAGCTGCTTTTTCAATACCATATATGACACGTGGCCTCCAACTAGATTATAGTTGTGAGTGGGTAAGGTGTATGGGTCGGATTTTTTTTTAACTTGGTATTTAAAATTAGGCTGGTTTAATTAAATGACGTAGACCTCTGATTGGAGGCCAAGTGTCATATCTGGTATTATAAAACCGGCATTAATGAAAAATGGCATAGAGGAGTCATTTTGGTAACAAAGCATGACATAAATGAGTCAAACTATTGATGAGTGGCATAAATGAGCCATTTCCGCGCTTGATGGCATAAATGAGCCATTTCCTATAGATCGATGCCATAAATGAGCCAAACTATTAACGAGTGGCATAAATGAGCCATTTTCGATAGTTGGATGGCATATTTGAGCTTTTTCCGTTCTTGTTTTGTACTTCCCGAAACAAATTTCCAAAATTCCAAATTTGCCCTTACGCCTTTTCCATTGCTTCCGCATTCAAGTTTCCACAACCGGCGTACACATATAAAAAAAAATTCCAAACATAACCTTATTCCTTGTAAGTCAAGGTTACTTCCAAACTTTCGAATACGCAAAAATGCCGGATGTAACACAGATCAACCGAGTCATATGACGGGACAGGGCCTCGCCGTACCCCTGAATACACAAATACATATACAACGGGAGAATATATACCAAAATATAGGCTCCGGAATAAAGGGAGCACTCTGAACAGCAGAATGGAAACCCTACGCCGGTGGATCACCAAAACGCGTATCTGTACCGCGGCACAAACGCACCGAAGATGGGGGTCGACGAAATATGTACCGAGTATGCAAAGCAAAGATACAAGAAGCAAATGCCGAGTCATACCCGAAATGTGTTTAAAGTATATATATCCAAGATACCCAAAACGTTCATTTTCAAAATATAAATCCTACATAGGGCTCAGAAAATATGTCGCCCGCTCGTCGATGGCGTCATGACACATCATACTCCAGGAGACTTTATATCTCCGAAAACCCGACATACCGCGGTCAAGAATCCAGCGGTCATGTCACAGCCCGCGGTCAAGAATCCAGCGGACAATATCACCGCCCGCGGTCAAGTATCCAGCGGACAATATCACATATACCCGGTACCCGGCCCAATAACAGAGGGGCTCGGTGAACCAGGCACATCATAACACCAAATATATACACGGTTCCCGGCCAAAAAGGGGCTCGACGAACCGGACACATCCTACTCCGTATCACAAAGATAGTGCACACAATAACATAACCGGTCCGGGACTCGGCGAAAAATGTAACAACAGAATGCACGAGCAGAATCATAAGTGACCAAATACAGTTTAAAACATTTTCAAAGACTTAATAGGTTAATCGAAACGAGCCCTTATTTATAAACCAGAACAGCAGTCAAATCAGATTTTTCTTTCGAATATCACTCGAGAACATATCAAACCGAACTTCTGAAATCATAGTTACGTATCGGAATCATAAGTATGCGAATCATTATTTCGGACTCAACAGACAAATATGTAATCATATTCGGGGGTCGGAAAGGTAATCAAATTGAATTCTTTCAAAAGCCATCAGAATTATACAGAAGAAGATCGCGGGACCCACGGACGAGCGTCAACCCAATCCGGGCCCGCCTAGGAAAATCATGGTCATCATATGTTATCGAATCATTATTACAAACTCAAAAGATCGGTAAACTGATCGTACTTAACATCGGAATAATAGTCATGTCATATCCTTTCAAAGTCATTAGAAGTACATAAGGAAAGTCGCGGGGCCCACGGAGGGGTGTCGACCCGAGCCGGGCCCGCCTATGTGAAAACATAGTCATCATACATCATCGAATCATTTTTGAGCATATCGAAGCGATCCGGTTCTGTCTGTGAAAGTTACGGACTTTCGTAGTTTTCGGAATCCTTTAGGAACAAAACTCTTTCAAAAACTAAACTTTCATGCAACTTTTGAAACTTAGTCATACAAAAGACATAAGGGCCAATATTTCATCATATCAAGCATACGAAGACCAAGACACAAATAAGAATCACAGGCATGGTCGGATCGCGAGAGTAGAATTTCCTCGAGGCTCGTGTCATAGCCTACTTACGACTAAGGCATGCCAAAAGAAGGAAGGGCCAAGCTTTACATACCTCGTCTGCTCTCCAAGCTAATCCCAACTCCAACCTATGTCTCGGACTCCCCGGGGTCTACATAACGTCAATAAATGCCAAACATTAGCTATAGACATTTGGGCATTTAATTCCAAACTAGCCCTTAATTCTACGTAAAATTTGGGCAGCATTTCCAGTAATAGACCAACCCCCGAGAATTTAACTCGGCCAAATCAACAACAACAACAACAACCAACCTAGAAACATTAATAATCAATCCGAAAGGCAATATAACATTAGTAACTCTCTTTTACATCATTCAACAACTTTCAATATATTCAATTCTACGGCTTACATTCAAGCCAACATCAACGCTCATACATTCCAATACTAACCCGAACCCATACCAATAATATTCAAAGACATCTTAAACAATTCATACAACATTTCCAACAATCCAACAATTACTCCAATTTACCCGAAAATGTACCAAACCCGAGAGAGCCCCAACTATAACACATTCCTCACTTCCAAATCATGATTTGCACCAACAATTCACATTCTAACAATGTCATTCTCATAAATATACAAATTACATCAAACGTACAACAATCTCCAAATCAGTCCATACAATTACAACATCAATCTTGAGTCATTAAACTCTCATTTCCAACATAGAATTCATAACGACAACAACTAAAACACTAAGTGACATTAATTCATTATTTGCCACACTACATGACCCATATTCGGCCAACACTACACAAACACATATAGATGATTTTCATTCTTTTCTTCACACTACAACAATTAAACATGCTACATAGAACATAACTCACCACTTAAACACAACACACACATCACACGGCCCCATACCAACCACACGGCCTCAACTCCAACATGCCATATTTCATGATTTTCATCCATTTCAACATACTACAACATGCATACACCATTTATAACACATAAAGCATGATTAAATCTTACCTTTCTTCTTCAACTTTACAACTTGGCTAGGGTTTGCGATCTACATAACGGATGGTTTGATGACCCAAACAACACTTCCACGTTACTTAGAGACCTCCAATTAGTGGATTTGCATCAAAGAAATATTTTTGGGATGGCTAATTTTGGACTTGAAATTTCTCCCTCTTGGCCGAGAGTCTCTTGGAGATGTTCTTCAACTTCTTGTTTTTTTTTCTAAGTGTTGGAATGAAAAGAGATGACTTAGAAGTCATCTTTTGTGCTATTATATGAATTGCACAAGTGTCCTTGGCCCACACATGTGTTGGACCTATTAAAATTGGCCACAAAATGTGTGGGCCATTTCCAATAGCCACACGGCCAAAGGCCTAATTTCCCACTTTCCATTATTACAATTTTGGTCCCAAATTTTTCTAATTGTTCCATGCCAACAAATTCATGAACAACTTGGGTCTTAAAA
>NW_026716944.1:0-15866 GCF_029784015.1 Lycium ferocissimum | reverse complement strand
ATATTATCTATGGATCGGGCTGTACATTCCACAAGACTATCATTATATTATAATCTGTGCCTATCATACACCATAGAGTCAGTTCCAGTCATATAGAGTTACACAGATATTTTCAGATGTTAGCCACAGATGCATTCAATTATTGAAAATAGTTTTCATGATTTATCTGTACTTTGATGTTCTTATGCCTTACATACTTAGTACTTTGTTCGTACTGACGTCCCTTTGCTTGGGGGCGCCGTTGTCACGACCCAACTCCGTAGGCCGCGACACGTGCCCTAGTTGGACACTCATACGTACCTTACCCTACCTTAGCAAAATATTACAAATAAGCAAAATAATAATTTAACAAGGACAAGTGGGCATGCCTCACGAAGGCCGATAAGGCCGTCACAAAACATAGATAAACCTAAACGTACGCAAATCTCACGCAACATATATGAACCCACACCACATGCTCCGCGTACCTCTACGAACAAAACATAATCATATGACGGACAAAACCGTCGTGCCCCGTAATGAATATGTACAAATGCAACAGAAAATTTTATACTCAAAATACAAAGTTCGGGACAAAGGAGCACTTCCCACCGAGCGTACAACCTAGGCGGCAAATCAAGAAATCAAACGTTCCGTACCGCGTGGCACGAAACGCAGCCCCCGAAGAAAGGGGTCGTACGAAAAATGTACCGAATATGTAAAGGTAGACCGTAATAAATAAGACTAAAATCGGAAACGAATGTACGGAAAACAAACGAGATGCATAGGAATCAAAAATGCGTATCGTAAATCATAAGTAATGCATGCGAGTAAACATATGCAAAGCCGGCCCGCTATGGGACTCGGTTGAACAGTATCGTAGGCGCCCTTCTCCGGCGCCATATCACAAAGATACTTCGTAGTAGGGAATATCTCCGAAACAAATCATAACATACCAAGTGGCCACATCACATCACATAATCGTATATCAAATATATGTACATGGCACATCATACTTCGGACCCATGTACATGTCATACCGCCTCACACCGAGGCACGGCGAACAATACAGAGGGAGCCGCTTGAGAACATATCCCAAGCCCGGCTCGGGGGGGGAAACATCGAGGCATCCACGAGTGGAGTAGTGAGAAACTAATGCAATAAAAATAACATATATATTTCCATAGACTCGATGAGGCATATCGTATAACAAATCAAACCAATGGAATCGGATCGAGTCATAGTACGTACCTTTGGACAAAGACACGGCGATTATGTCGTACGAACATTCGAGTCGAAGTACATATCAAAGCATTTCATGGGGCTTGATGGAATATTTAAAATGATTTTTGTTTAGTAGTCCAAACATTCCTTGAAAGCCGCTCGAAGACAAATCGTAAATACAAAAGGGGAAAATCGGAATAGCTGGTCCACCTCGGTCGAGTGAGGTGGCGATTTTGAGATCATAAACATTTGGCTCAGAAGTTGTCTATAAAGGTTTCAAAGCGATTCAAAATCATTTGCGAAAGATACGAAGGTTTAGGCACTCTTATATTCAAAAGCAAGCATTATGGTTCATTTCATACGAATGAATAGTACTTAAAATCAAACTCGAATTTCTAGGAGCGGAATTATCCCCGAGGGTCCGTTTTTCGGCCTAATAAGTCTAGGACGTGCCAAATAAAGAATAGGTAAGCTTTACATACCTTACGGATGACTTGCGCTTGCTTAAACTCAAATCCCGTTTCGTCGAATTCCGCAAATGGTCACCTTTACCGCTACTATTCATGAGGCTTGAAAATTCCAACTTTGGTTTAGTTTGCACGAAATTTCGGCAAAGATCTCCCCTATAAATATGACACCCCGAGAATTAAACTCGGCTCAAAACAATCAACAACAACCCAACAACAACATCAACAATCATAACAAAACACAATATAATACTACTAATCAACTTTCCGACATAATGCAATAGTTCCCATTTCGACTTCATATTTTCAAATCCACATCAATACCATCATATTCACATTCATTATTACCTAAAATCGTTACAATACCATTCGGAAGCATTTCATATCATTTCTACACCATATATTCAAGCTATACAAAATATACAACTTTTCCGCCAAAGTCATAATTTATCCAAATCTTCTAACCTTCAACATACATATTCATAACTTATTTCCATCTTCCAAGTTCATCAACAATCATCATAATTCACACCCTAACAACTTAATTATCATAAGAACATAAAATCATACTTAAACAACATAAGCTTCAACATTCCATTTCAATGCCAACTTACGTCATTTTTCCTTCATTTACATTACAAGATTCACAACAATACAACCAACATATTAAGCAAAGATAATTTCACTTCCACTCCAATTCTCCATACCTCACGGCCACACCCTACATTTCCATATTCCATCAAATTCCTCCAACTTTCATTTCCATCATAAATGTTACCATAACCATAACTAGAACACAACTCATAATTCAACTCACCATGGATATACAACATATATATACCCACACGGCCACATGCATTTATGCACGCCTACTTTGCAACCTTGCATGTTTCCATATATTCTACTCCTTTACATATTCTACAACACAAACAACCCCTTATAACATAAATAGAAGGGATGAATTCTTACCTTTTTCTTCCAACTTCTTCACTTGTCCAAAGTGTTGAATCGATAAAACCAACGACTTATCTTCCGAAATAATTGCACCACGTTGTAGAGGGACCTTGAATTAGTATAAATATAACAAGAAAATAATTTTTAGAAGCAAGATTTTAAGGGGGGTAAAATGGAGGGGCTGGCCGAATGCCCCTCCTCTTGTTCTTGAAGTTTTTCTTGTTTTCTCCTTCTTTCTCATGTCTTGAAAATTCTAGAGAATTTTCATGAATATTAATCCCTTTATTTAACTTAGTCACATGACTTAGTCACATGACTAAGTCATGGGTTGGGCCAAGCCACTCCTCATCTTTGGGCTAGCTTGTCTTATTTTTCTTTTCCATTTCCAAGCCCAACTACTTAGTCCATATTTTTTGGTGATTCATGAAACCATTTTCCGACATTCCAATTTTGCCCTTAGTCTTTTCCGATATTTCCACATCTACATTTTCCATAGCCAACTTATGAACCAAACAAAATCAATACATTACAATGTCCTTAACCTTCCTTAATATTTCCGTCAATATTTCCTTACACACCCCATGCACACCTAAGTAGAATCCAATTGGAACCTCAATTCCTACCATTCCGACTTGTTTCCAATTTTTTCCGAATACGCATAAAATGCGAGGTGTAACAATTTGTGTTCATGCCACACAGTCCCAGATTATTTTGCAGGTAAAAGTATTCAGCTAGGATGGTTGGCTATCGGCTAGATCGCGCATCCACTTTCTTTCCGGAGTAGTCGAGTCATTATGGTTATCATACGTGTGTACGAGCGTGTGTCGGGGCCCCCGTCCGACTCATATGATTCAAGTGTTTACTCTTAGAGGCTTTGTAGATAGTGTCGTGTGGTTAGTATGTTGAGATGTCATGTGTTGAGTAAAACGACCATGTAGGCCGATATATCAGTTTGACTTATTCATTTTTTGATTAATTGAGTATCGTTCGCAAATTTCTATGGTTTGACTGAAAGTACTTTATTATATGTCTAGTTTCATTATGTGAATGCCGTAAGGGGTTATTTCTGACTCTAAGTAAATGAGCCGGGTGCCCATCATGCCTCGATTGGATTGTGGGGTGACACGTATGAATATTCGGCAAGCTAGATCTGAGGAAGTTTGCGGAAGAAAAATGTATTTAGGATGACAAGCTGCGGCAAGATAGCCAAGGTTGAAGAAGATTACAGCGATGTTTCTTGATTTGTTTGTTTGCTAATCTTATTGTAGGCACTTTTGGCCAATTTTATTCTACGACAGGCTATTTTGTTTTAATAAATCTCAATCAGCATCATGCTGGTTGCTTTGCTTAGAAAAAAAAAGAGTTGTGCATTCATTCAGGGTCAGCATTGTTCGAGTTAAGCATAAAAGTCTATGATTATACTTCTAGGAAGATATCTAAGGATTCGAAGCGTTTCGACTCAAATTTAAGGCATGACAAATTTACCGAGCTTTGTCAGGGTTTTCTAGTGGATTTGATGATACTTTCTAAGAATAGTTACTTCGACAGGATAATGGTATACAATGAGCTTAGTACAGATTTGAGGAGGAACTATTATGCGAGAGGTCTTTATAGTGATCAGTTGGGTTCCGAAGGACTCTGCTAGATGAGATATTCAGTAGTATGGCTCTGGTATTGTGATTTGAAGTTTTAAGAAGACTTAGGACTAGCCAAGTTGGCTGCCAGTAAGATCAGTTTTGATAGAATTGCATAGGGATCTCATGTGAATCAAGGATTCATTTTTGGCAAGAGTAAGTCATGGTTTCGGCTCGTGGTGTGTGTTCATGTGTTTCTAAGAAATCGCGGTGCGAGAAACGGCTTTAGCAAGGAGAAA
The DNA here is from genome assembly GCF_029784015.1 of Lycium ferocissimum. Taxonomy (NCBI): domain Eukaryota; kingdom Viridiplantae; phylum Streptophyta; class Magnoliopsida; order Solanales; family Solanaceae; genus Lycium; species Lycium ferocissimum. Next base: position 11,369 of record NW_026716944.1, on the reverse strand, counting down.
GAAAGGTTAGCGGAATCAGATCTTCTCGGTTCAGAATCGGCTATAGTTTGTGGCCACGTTTCGAAGGATTGCGTTGGATCTTGAGCTAAGTTTAGAGGGTTGTGACTGGTAAGGTGAGCGATCAAGTTTTTTTTTTTAATGTTACACCCAACAAAGTTTTCATGCGATTTGGGAAGGAGGGCAAGTGAGCCCGAGGTGTAGTGGCCTATTTGAGACTATCCATTGTTTGATCAGGCAGGTTTCTGTAGTTAGTTTTTCACGTGCCTGCTGTGTGTTCACCCGACCTTCCACGTGTCTATGTTGAAGAAGTGCCATTCTGATGGTACCTATATCATTCATTGGGATTCAGTTTTATTCAATGAGAATCTTTCCTAGTAGGAGAAGCCTGTTATGTGTTGAGATAGCTCCAGTTGTTGCAAGCTCATGTATCTTTCCCCGTTCTCTTCCATATCGCTCGAGGATCAGCGATTGTGTAATTGGTATCTGATGTAATGATCCGTTTAGTTGTTATTGCATTTTCGACCGTTTTGATCCTTTTTCGAGCTTTATTTAGCTCATATTTGACCCACAGGGACCGTTGGCATGCTTCTCGAGGTCATCAGAGCTAATTTGCATAAGTTTTTGGGGAAATTTTGCTTAAAAGCGAAAAATAGTTGACTCAAAGTTGACTTCTGGATAAACAGAGCTTTTTTGGGAATCCATCAATTTCAAGAGGTCTGGATGGCCTATTAGAACTTGTGCGTATATTCGGTTCGGTTCCCAATGCCCACGGGTGTGCTTTGGGACTTGGTTTGGATTACTAGTTTGCAAGTTTCGGGGGTTGACTCGGTCAACGGGGCCCCCGATAGAGATCCTGAGACCACGAGCGCATTCGTAGCGTATTTTTATTGGGGGTAGCGTATATGGCATTTGAAAGGTCTTATCGAGAGATAATAAAGATTTCGGGTACAAGTTATGAAATTTGAGTATGTGAACCGGTGTCTGTGCCCTATATGGCGGTTCCAGAATAGCTATAGCGGTGCCGCTTTTGCAGCAGAAGGGACGTTGTTGCGGCAATGTGATTTGTTGAGGGACCGCTATGACGGTCTGAGTTACTGACATAGCGGGACAGCTGTTGTCATGACCTTTACTGGTGGCGCGACGGTACCCGAGCTAACTATCGAGCACTTGCTCCTCTATCTAGCCATCATACTCAACCTGTGCCCATATGATCTCCAAGGTAATACTTACCATAAACTGATCGTATATAATCCCCCAAAACATGCATATATATATATATATATATATATATATAAGCCCTCACGGCTAACAAAATGTGATACATAGTATTCACTGAGAGTTCACATAACATCTACTACCCACATATATGTATCTACAAGCCTCTAACTGGAGTACTGAACATAAAGACGGGACAGGACACCATCATGCCCGAATATATATACAAAAGAATATATCAAAACTACACGTTCGGAATAGGGAAGTGCTCCTGTGCAAGCTGATCTAGCTCCTAAGGATACTCGCACCGCTACCTCTCGTCTACTGTGGCATGAACACAACGTCCAAATAGAAAAGGACGTCAGTACGAATAATGTACTGAGTATGTAAGGCATGAATAATTATAACATAATACTAATAACATGATAAAGAATAAGGAAGCATAAGATTAGGAAACAACCTGTAACTGAATGCCTCTTAAGGCAGAATCATGCATGCTAACTTACATCATGAACAACATCGAATCATGTGTACATATATAAACTGCCCGTCCATACAGGTATGGTGTGATCATCATTAGCCAAGATCCGGGCCTCCCGCATTCGGCGTAAACATCTCATGCCGCCACTAATGGTGTACGCCTGCCATACGGACATGGTGTAATCATCATCATATACCGCCAACTACGCTCGTCGTAGTGGTGTACGCCGGCCAATTAGGCACGGTGTATCCTTACATATACATAACATAAAGCATGCATGAGAGCTCAAGTAAAAGCTATCACTCTATCGGAGTGACGTAAGGTCGAACCTCCGAGTACATTATAGAATAATCATCATATGTACTATGTCTCACCTTGAAGGGACTAGTGTCATGAGGTGAGACTACAACAAGGAAAAACATCAACGAGATCATAAGATAATATTATCAAGCTCATATTAGCATCATTTCATCATCGTCATGGAACATATCTCATCTTTAGCCTATAAAGAATCTTTACGAATCATGAACTTTTAGCCTTTAGGATATAAAAGGTCATGGAATACATGGGAAATAGAATATAGGAGTCATACCTATGAAAGAGGGATTAGCCTTACATACCTTTTATGTCTCCTTAACCCTATCGACTAACGCTTTCCTTCCAAGCTCGCAATTCTACATTCAAGAGAATCCGTACTAAGGTTAGATAATCGGAAACTTACTTAAGCTTAAGTTAAAGCGACTAAGTGCTAATGGAAATTGGGCAAAATCTCCTTTGTTTCTACAACTCTCCCTATACAATAAACAATTCCCAACACTACTGACAACACCCATAATATCATAATCAATAATCTTCACCAAGTTAAGCATTATCAAATCCTCAAAATTCCCTTTCAAGATCATCCACAACCATAACTACAATACAATGTCATATTCATTCATATATAATACTTTTTCAACATTCTTAATATCATTCATAACAAGATTATACTCATAGCATATCAAGAATCATGATTCATGTCAAGTTCTATTCAAGAATACCACTATTTCCACATTTAAGCTTCGTATTCTATTTTTCTTCCTTAATCTAAGTCATTCAACCCCTCAATGCTCTTAATAACGTATAATGATCATGAAACTCACCTTTTATGATGTAGGAATGGAATTTGGATACAAATACTTCACTTGGAGGAAAACCTACTTCAACACCAAAGAGATTCTTGGTTTTCACAAACCCTACAGAGCATCCTTGCACTTGATTCTACCAATCTTTGGTATTTAATCTTTGATTTACCTTGAATTCATGTTAGTGGAGTGTAAGGAATATTCTAGAGCATTCAAGGCTGTTGGAGAAGGAAAAATCTAAAAATTGAGAGCAAGGGTCGTTTATTTATGAATGAACCCAAAAATTCCGGAGAAAGGTTCGGCGATCGGGTCGACATTGTCCGTCGTGTGTCGACGGTCCATTGACTTGCCACATCAAATTGTACCTACAGATCTCGATCGCCCAGAAATGTATTGACGGTGCACAAGGACGGTCCGTCTACCACCGATCGGTGTCTAGCACTTCGAATCCGTTCTGGATCGCATCAATTCGATTCGTTCAACTTTAATCCCGTAAATCACTGTGAATACACCTTTAGTACGTTTATACACGGGGTAATATATTCTCTACCTTAACTTTCTCCCACGTGCTTTCTTTTCTTGCCTCAAAATGCCTTTGAAATCTTAATTAGAATCATTAAGTATCCCTTCCTACTTGGGGACATCATATACACCGTAACTTGCGTTAGTCCATTCACCGCACAAAGCTGACCCAAAATTTTGAGGTGTAGTATGGCCGTCCCGATCCGCAAAAAAAGGTAATTGTTGAGTCGAGGCCTTTTAATGTGTTAAAACCCTTAGACACTAAGTCATTTTCCCATATTTCGTACTTGAGGCTTAATGAGGCAATTTTGGAGGCCATGTCACGATTTCTTCTCTAAGGTAACAATCTTGTCTCTAAATCATACATTAGCTTCTCCGAATCAATAATCCATGCTTAGATTTCTCTCTATAATGGTAAGAGCGGGGTTTTAGGGTTTATTTCTCTAATGATCTTATGATGATAAAACCTTGTTTATTTGGTGGATTAAGTATGTGTTAGCCGGATATTGATGGGTATTAGCTATTGTAACTTGAGTCTTCCATTTCCAAGGCTTAATTTATGAATTTAAGGTTAGGGTTTATACCCAAACTTGGGGATTTTGCCTAGAATCCGAATTTGGGTAATTTTGTTGGTTCTTCTAGCTTGATATTGATGGGAATTGATCACCTAGAGTTTTAATTTCATGTTGAGATCCATATATTCCTAATTTCCCCTTTCTAGTTCATAAACCCTATTCCATAGATTGGGAATTTTGTTCTTGAATAGAAGTAGGGTTTGATTGATGTTCTTCTTGATTCGAATATGCCTAGACTTTTTTTATCTCAAGGCTCAAAGGAAAGGGAAGTCCCTGAGTGATTGTTGGTGATATTGTTGTTCGGCCTTCCCGGGTAGGTTACGGTTTACCTTATGGTGAAACCTCATTTAGCGAAGCATATATTTAGATGATATTGTCAGAGAAAGCATGTAAGCCTTGGGGTATGAAGTCGGGTTGGATATTTGTCACGCCCCGAACTATGGCCTGGACATAACACGACACTCGGTGCCTTACTGTATGTGACCGAGCGAACCACATGGCTTGTTGAATCATCATGAGGCATACATGAGCGGAATATGACATAAACATGATGAGCCTAAACATGGGATATGATAAATATCAAATAAAATACTTGTTTTAAGAAAACATGACTATGGATTGTCATAGATAACGAGCCAAAGATGGCTATACGACTCTAAACATCTAACATAACATAAGCATCTAGTTTATGAAACCTTTAACATGGTCGACGCTAAACGTAGCTGTCAGGACAAGGCCCACGTATACCTTAAATGCATAACTAACATAAAGTAAATAATGACTAAACCCCAAAGAAGATGGGGCTCACCAAAAGGCGATATATATGGGTGGTCACATGGAGTAGATCTCGTCGCTCGAATCGTACCGCATCATGAAATGCAGGCCCCCGGGTAATAGAAAGGGGACGTCAGCACATTGAATGTATTGGTATGTAAAGCAACTAAATGAAATAAACATGGCACATGAAATAACATGATGAGAGCTGAAATTGAAACTGAAACCTGGTCATGAACATGTGTATCTGACATGGACATAAATACATATATAACATAGGTAAAAACATTTTTAAGTTGGGAGAGCATTAATATAACCGACATAACCACCACGTTAACACGTGGCGCCCGATCTCTCGCACGACCGGCTAAAAGCCGTCATGTACCTTGCCGGGGTACAAGACGCGAACATGACATGAATGGATCCAAATCCCTCATGGGGGAAAATATGAAGGAATCGTCCTCTTTGGGCGGAGCGATCATTATCCTACGTTGGCATGTAGTTTCGTATGAAACCTTCTCATGATCGTGTAACACCCAAAAACATGAACATGATATAGTTGGCTAAGAAGCCCATGAATTTCATAAAACATTACTTGTATTAACATGAGTATCTTGTATCATAGCATGGATATAATAACATAATATAATTGCATGAAAACTTGTAGACATGTAGGATATTCATGAAAATAAGCATTACATTTAATAACTTGCATGTAGGAACCTATGGAATGCAAAGTATAGGTTTTCATGGATTACGCATTATTCTCAATAACCAAAAGGATTATTAAGAATACAATAACGAAGTAACCATACAATTATAGTATATCATTGGTACATGTACTTAGGGTTATCATGAACATGGCTAAAACACTAGTTTTGGTGTAACTTGTATGATCATGGAAGAACGTGGCGTGGGGAAGAACAACGATGTTTCCACACATGGATAAAAACTCTACATACCGGTAATGCTCCAAAACTTGAATTAAAGACTTGAACTTTGAAGAAGATTTCCAAAATCTTGAATCTTGAACCTTGAGATGGGTTTTCTTGAAAACCCTAGGTTAGGAATGATGATTTCTTGTTTAGATTACAAGGATATATATTAGAATTGACTTGGAATGATTAGAATAGGCTTACCTTGGTGTTCTTGATGATGGGAGAGGATAGGAGGTCGTTCACAGGGCTTGAAGGATTGAAAAATAATGATTTGGACTGATACGGACGAATATATGTCGTTCGGGAACATTAAATTTTACGCCCAACAAAATACGGCCGTATTTTGAAGGACGGGCCGTATTTCAAATCGTATTTTGTTTGGACTCGCTCTCGCGACTCTTCAAAAAATGGCCATAACTCTTTGCACGACGTCCGTTTGAATTTCATAATATACCGTTGGAAAGGTATTTCAAAAGTCCTGCAACTTTCACCAGAAGTTTTCCTAAATTCCAATCAAAACTGTTAAATATGGGTCGCATTTCAAAAAATACGTCCATATTTAACAACGTATAACCCTCAAGCCAAATTCCAGAATGCCTTGATCTTGATCCAACTTATGATTTGAAATACGGGCCGTATACTGAAATACGGTCCGTGTTCTGGGGCGTAAAACCCCATTTGACAATGAAGAGAAAATTCTAATTCCCACATTCTTTATCTGGTTTTCTAAGTCTAGAATCATGGTCAAAGCTTAAGTTAAAGGTACGGGGGTGTTACAATATTGTCTTTGGGCCACGTTGTGTGATTGGGGGTTAGCCACCCCGTTGTGTTGTGACTTATCATGTTCTATTGTTGCAAGCTTGACGCCACGCGGAGATAGTAGATACTGGAGACTATTGATATGCCTTGATCATGATATTGTAGTATCTTACTTGCTGATGTTTGATATGAGGATAGTTTTCTATTATGGCTTATTGTGTAGCCTTTTCGTGATATTGTTGGTGTGCGCATGCGTGGTACTTGTGATATTGATTTGATTATTGACATTGAACTCATACATTACACGCATTCTCATCCTTCATGATATCTTGTTGATACATTTATGATACTTGAGGAAATCTTTACGCAAGGGACTCAGTTGGATGAGGACGTGAGGACCAACGCGCTACGGTCGTCCCGTAATCGAGGATACGTAGAGAATGCCGAGTTTATCACCTAATCATGAGGTAGCGGTTGTCGAGGTTGTTGTCGGAACCGTGAGGTACATGCACTTCAAGTCCCTCATGGTTGTGCTACCGAGATGTGATGTTCCATCATCGAGAGTACATGTGGACCCGCATACGCATTGCATTCAAACTTCATACATTCCGTATCGCATTGGATAATTTGGCTTCACGCGATATTCTGTAATATTCACCGATGGTTGTGATACCTTATGACACACGGGTGGTGTCGATTATACCGAGACTTGGCATGCTTAGGCTTAGATGCTATAACACAAAGTATGACTTGTTGTGAAACCATTCTAATGCTCTCAAGTTGATTATGCTGAGACTTGGCACAGTTGGGTTTAGATGCTATAACATAGGTGATGACTTGTAGTTGGATTCAGGCTCGTGTTTGACTTATACCTTGTTGATTTACCTGTTTATCTTACTTTATTGACTTGATATGTGTTAGCTAAACTTAGTAGGCCTATGATACCTACCAGTACTTGTTGTTTTGGTCGACCGCACTGGCCGCATTCTTATACGAATGCGAGTTCCGTAGGATCGACCTCTCGTTTCTCGTGGGCGATAGTGGTGCGAGAGTGCGTTACCAGGCCTTGCTGTGGCGAGCACGGACATCGGCCTCCTTGGAAATTCTTCCTTATTTTATGTCTTACTGATATTCCGAGACATATTCGTGCATCGATGTATTATTGATATTTCCAAACCTATGTATCCTAGTTAATTGCTTTTTGTACTTACTAGCCGTATTTCTCCGGGGCGGTTTGATGTATTTTCGCATATTCTATCTATTATTATGTCGGACTTATGTATTTCTATCTTTTCCGCTTATTTATTTATTTATTTATTATTTCATGATTTTGAGATGGTTGTGATAAGGGTTCGCCCCTACCGAGGTGGGAAGGTAGGTGCTGCGCACGACTTAGTAAAATGGTCGTGACAATTATATCTAGATAAAGCCTATAGCCAAGCATCTAAACCCAAGTCTTGCCACGTTTTCCACAATTCCTCGAATAACCAAAAACTCTAGTACCACCAACAATATTATTCAAACCACAAGTCTTAACCTGTGAGAAGTCTCTAATCCTCGAATCCGTAAATTCCCAGTATATATTAATCGGGACACCGGCGATCTCAAATCGGAAAAATAAAAAGTCAATGTTCACAAACACCGTACAAATACAATAAATAACCAACCAAAAATCGATGTATGTTGAATGAAATATGAATGCAATGCAATGACACACACGATTCGGGCGGACGATGTCTACGCTCTGATAGTTATCACCCATGGGGGACGTGCGAAGTCCATGAACCTTATGCGGCGCACAGCCCGATCTAAGTCAGTGTTGTGGAACATGCAACCCGATCTGCGCCGTTGTTGCGTAACGCAACTCGATCCAATATATATATATATATATATATATATATATATATATATATATATATATATATATATTTATTCATGGTTGTGAACTCTTATCTTTTTAGTTATGGGTCGTTGGCTTGTGAAGAGGAAGAAATTGATATGAGGTTGTTATTGTGATATGTGTAAATGGTATGGCATGATTTGGCAATTGATATACTCTTGTTGACATTGATATCATGCATGCATTCATATATCTATCTATATATATATATATATATATATATATATATATATATATATATATATATATATATATATATATATATAGATAGATAGATATATGAATGCATGCATGATATCAATGTCAACAAGAGTATATCAATTGCCAAATCATGCCACACACAGACACATATCACAATAACAACCTCAATATCAATTCCTTCCTCTTCACAAGCCAATGACCCATAACTGAAAGATAAGAGTTCACAACCATGAATAAGTCACTAAGTATTCATATCAAAGTACCATGAAAGATGAGAATGAGTGCAATTCATAATATTAATGAATGATGACGACATATCAAATCAATCGTGCCACACATGGACACATCTCTTGATATCAATAACAAGTCAAGTTCTTTCCTCTGTCCAAGGTAATACCAATAAGCGATGGATAGCTATATCTCAATCATGATAAGACGACTAAGCATCTAATCCCAATATAGGTATAAATAAGTGTATGTACGATAACAATGCCAACTAGAATATAAGAATCAATCGTGCCACTCATGGACACATATCCCAAATCACAATATCAATATCATAACTTTACTTTCCCTTTCTACAATCTCACTGGTGATAAATACGCTCTCCAAATCATAAGGCAATCACTAAGCATCAACTCTAGAATCAAACACATAGCGACAAGCCAACATTTCACAATAAGACATCAACTCAAAAGAACACAATAAGGCGACAAGCCATAGTCAACAACAATACCAACCTAAGAATCCATCCCAACTTCATACCCGAAGGCGTAACATGCTGTATCTGAAAATCACTAACTCTACATATGCTTTACTAACCGAAGTCTAACAATAAGGTAAGTCGTAACCTACCTGGAATGCCGTACAAGAGCCACGAAAAACCACACCTTTGCCTTGCCTTTTCGTAGCGCATCCAAATTTTCTCACGAAAACCCACTTTTCTTTCCCCTTTGATTCTAGCATGGAATAATTATTAGGAAGGGAAAGTAAAGAATTCTAAGGCTAAGTATCTTACCTCTATGAAGAATTTGGTCAAAAGCTCTCAAATTCGCCCCAAGATGCTAAAGAAATGAAGTGATGAAGTGATAAGGGTTTGGGGGTTTTAACTTACAAGCGAAGATAAAATCGCACGTCAAACTACGAGGTTATAGGGTTGTCACAGTCACGGCGTGTTATATGACACACGAAGGCCGATGAGGCCATCCCCAAAAACCAACAGACCGCTATAGCGGCAATCGTTACCGCTATGGCGGGCCAGCCATGGCAGTTGTCCGACCGCTATAGCGACTCGACACCAAAACCAACATCGGCTAGAGCCGTCAGTCCCTCCACTATGGTGGGACCGCCATGGCTGTTCTGGTGCCGCTACGGCGGATACACCAGATACAAAAAAAAATTCGCTTTTGACCAATCTCCACCGAAAATCCGACTATCACCCGAGGCCCCACAGATACAAAACAATATGCCAACATACATAAAAACACGCTACGAACTCACCCGTGGCCTCGGATTTCCCAACGAAGGTCTATTTGACCAAGTCAACCCCCAATGGCCCTAAGTCGACTTTCAAACCCAAGTCCCAAAACGAATGCCTTGGGAACCGAACCAAAACTGCAACCAAATTATAAATGACCAGCCGGACCTTTCGGAATCGACGGAATTCTGAAAAAGATCCGTTTATCCAAAAGTCAACTGTTGGTCAAACGCTTTTCACTCAAAAGCTCAAATTTTCAAAAGTCACACTAGAACTCGCCAGATGACCTCCGGAACTGCGCCACCCAACCCTGTGGGTCAAAATCGTACTCATAGGGCTCGAGGAAGGGTCAACGGGGATGAATGGGTCATAAACGCTATAACAACCGAACGGGTCGTTACATTAATCCTTAATTCTTATACGGCAAAACAAAAGAAAATTGAGTAATTTTTTCTCTTAAAAAGATTTCAGTCTCAGTGTTTATACAAACAAAATATATATGGCAAAACAAAACGAAAATTGAGCCATTTTTTCTCTTAAAAAGACTCAAGTCTCAGCGTTTATACGAAGAAAATAAATGCAGTATCGACTCTCAACTAAACCCCTGGACACTTGATCCCCTATTTCCATTAGCCCCTTCAAAAGTTCCCCTTCCTCTTTTTTTTTTTTTTTTTTTGGTTCCTTTTAGATTTTTATGCTCTTAATTTTAAAATTGCCGCTTACTGAATTACAAAAAAAGGGTAAATTGAAAATCAATAACTCTAAAAATCAACACGCCTTTTTCATAAAGGTAAATCGGACCAAATTCAAAACCAGAGGGAAGTTCATTCAATTTCGCCAAAAAAGAGAGGCGACCTGTTAACTTTCCTGTCATTGAACACAGCTAAAGTACTTGAAACATAATCCCAAAAGACCAAGTTTTGGAGTTGGGAAAGGTTTTCTGGGCAGTTCAGAGTGCGTCTTCAAACATTTCATGATATTGAGCAATATAATAAACACGAGGAGATGATAAAGAAAACTGCTTCAATCCAGAATAACCAAACTTTTGGATTACGTTTAGGCCCAAGCCACAGCGGAGAGTTTCTCACACAGAGAAGCTTAAATCACACCTAAATAGCAAAGATGAACTTGAATACGAGAATGACATTTTATGCTACAATCCTTCACCTTACATTATGGTTTATTTCTCTTATTTCCTCCTATTGATGATTGACATTTGACTTCATATTTCCAGCTTAAAACAGAGATACCATTTTATTCAACTTGAAACACGCAATGACTAATTAACACACGGATCACAGTTGTCCACCCATCAGCTGCAGTACATGGTTCCATGCCTTAGACAACCAGTCATCAGCATTCATCTCTGCGGGGAGTCAATTGTCCGAACATTTGCACCTGTA
>NW_026716943.1:0-15827 GCF_029784015.1 Lycium ferocissimum | reverse complement strand
TTGTAAACATATAACATGCCCGACGCCCCCCCGTGAGGGACGCGGTATCGCAATCATCGTATGCCAAAATCATGTATCATATATGCATATAACGTGCCCCGCCCTCAGTACGGGACGCGGTGGAACAGAATCATGTGCCCGTCTGGCCGTCACTCCCGACTCATGATGATATAGATATACATATAACAAATCCCGGCCCGCCATGTAGGGACGCGGTGAACAATGCGGAGAGAAACGCACGATAACGTGTCGGCCGGGACGCGATGTCAATCATATGACGTGTGCACGAGAATATACGTGCCGGGGCCGGGACTCGGTGAAAGATACATTGAGCCGTACGCGGCAGTCGTGAGAAACCATATGCACATAAATCCGGACTCAATGAATACGTACATTTACCGACATTCCGAAGGCTCGAGAAATGAATTTCGGGTTCTTCCAAATTAGTGATCGGAAGTCATGAGCGTTTGAAATACGAGAAGCCTCTTGGGACTTTTAAGCGATCGGGATCGTGCATGAAGAACATTAAGGCTGCTGCAGAATGCTCATATAAAAAATTCTAAGATCAAGACTCACGTCCGAATACTTATAACGAATACTTATATCGAATACTCGTGTTAACATGCTTATACCAAATGTTCATAACGTATCGATTATGTCGAAATTCTCGTATCGGAAGGCTTATACTAGATTACTTATATAAGAATATATTATATCGGACTTAGCAAGAATATGAGTATGAAGAAAAAAGGACAACTATAGGGAGGGATCTTCCAGAAGGTATTATGACCGACCCATAAGATCAGTTGAACGTTCGAGGACGAATGTTCTAAAAGGGGAAGGATGTTATATCCCTTAACTTCCTTACATTCGGATAATTCGAAAGTCGTGGCAAGTTAGGGACAAGACCATTTTCAAGAATTATTTTAATGTGCGAGTTGTTAGGAATATTATTTATGAACATTGGTGGTATGGAAATATTGAGAAAGACCAAGGGTAAAAAGAGAAATTTGCAAAATGGCCAATGAAATAATGTGGAAGGTTAGGGGCAAAATGGTAATATTGAGAAAAGTCCCGAGGGGCAAAATGGGAATTTCACATAGGGTTCATGAAGGTTCAAAAAAAAAAAAGGGAAAAGAAAAAGAATGAAAATTGATGACAAAATAAGTCATCTTTTCTAGAGAAATATAAGAAAATTCTAGTAAAAAAAAAAAGAAGAAAGAAAAATCTAGAGAGGGAGGCATGTGCCCCTCACATGACTAAGAGAATTATATATATGAGAGAAGACTTCATTTGAGTTCAAGAAATTGGAGAGAAAGAGAGAAAACAAAACAAGAAGGGCAAAAGAAATAAGGCCATTCGGCCATGACCATGGAATTTTAGCCCCTTAAAATCTTTGTTCCAAAAATTATTTTCTTGTGGTATTCCTACTATTCAGAGTCCTCTACAACGTGGTATAGTTGTTTCGGAAGATAGACCGCTTGTTTCGTCGATTTAACACTTTGGACAAGTGAAGAAGATAAGAAGAAAAAGGTAAGATTTTACTCCTTTGGTCTTGGAAAATATATATAGGTGTTGTGGAATGTGGAGAGGAATGTGGAGTATGAAAATTTTGTGTTATGGACATATATATATGTATGGCCGAAAATGGTATGCATGGAAAGGGATGATTAAAATTTTATTTTTGTTATATTAATTGTGTTGTTGAAGCCTTGTGAAGGAAATGGAGGAAAAATGGTTCAAGTTGGTATGGAAAATTGTTGAAAATGATTATAGGAAATTATGTGATTTTAATGTAGTTCTTATGTAATTATGGAAGTGAAGTCTAAATGTGTATTGTTATGTGGATTGGTGGATTTGGAGTGATGTAAGTCCATATTAGCATGAAAGGTTGGTTGTTAAGTTGTTATGGGAAATTATGTGATTTTAATAAAGATTTTATGTAATTGTGGAAGTAAGATTCAAAAATGAGAATTATTGTTGTCATTAATAAATTTGGAGGAAAATAATGCGATTTAGTAGTTTTGTCGCATTTGTAGAAGTTTCGGATGGAATAAGGCATTTGGCGGGAATACTTGAATTCGTGAATATTATTGACATATGTTTGAATAATTTTGAATTAGTTAATGGATATGGAAAATATTGATATTAGTTGAAAGTATGAAGTTGGAGTAGAAGTTGTGACAACATGAAGAAAAGAAGACTAGTTGTGCTATATTGTGTTTCATAATGATTGTTTGTGTTGTTGGGTTGTTGTTGTTGATATTGGGCGAGCTAAGTCTAGGGGATGCTATATGTATAGGGGAAAATCTTTGCCAAATTTCGGTAGATAAACATGAATTTAAGTTGAACTCTTGGAAGCTACAACTCACAATTGGTAAACATGACCATTTGTAGATTTTGGAGAAAACGGGATTCGAATTTGGAGAAGCTTAAGAAGCGGAAAAGGTATGTAAGGCTTACCCTTTATCTCTTGGCATGTCTAGAATACTAGGATTGAATTTGGACCTCGGGGACCACTCTACTCTTCTGGAATCCACGTCCGAAATTGCCCTTTTCTTTCAGTGGATTGAATCAATTATGTTGCTAATGGTTGGAAAAGTTGTCTCAAACATCCGGAACTTGAACAAATGGGACCGACTACCTTAAAACCATCACAGAATGATATTATGAAGTGTAAGATACGTAATTGGGTACGCCACCTCATTAGACCGTGGTGGGCCCATAATCCTCGAGACTATGTATATTGTTCTATTTGCCTTATTTCCGTACGATAATTGATGGAAACCTTTGGCTAATGTTCCGAGTTTGTTATAAGTATTTGGTAATTCAGATGTGAGTATTTTGGTTCGGCTATTCTGGCATAAACGCTTCAGTACGAATGACCTGATTTGAATATTTTGATATAAGCTTCGATATAAATATTCTGATATAAGTAATCTAGTATAAGTATTTCCGATACGAGAATTTCGACATATATCGATACGTTATGAACATTTGGTATAAGTATGTTAACACGAGTATTCGATATAAGTATTCGTTATAAGTATTCGACGTGAGTCTTACGATCTTAAATTTTTTTATATGAGCGTTCTCTGTGGTAGCCTTAGTGTTCTTCATGTACGATCTCGGGATCGCTTAAAAAGTCCGAAGAGGCTTCTGTATTTCAAACGCTCATGACTTCCCGATACTAATTTGGAAGAACCCGAAATTCATTTCTGAGCCTTCGAATGTCGGTAAATGTACGTATTCATTGAGGTACGGATTTATGTGCATATGGTTTCTCACGACTCGCTCGTGCATGGCTCAATGTATCTTTCCGCGGAGTCCCGGGCAGGCATGTATATTCTCGTGCACACGTCCCATGATTCTTGCGTCCCGGGCCGGGACACGTTATCGTGCGCTTTATCGCATTGTTCACCGCGTCCCTCATAGGCGGGCCGGGATTTGTTATATGCATATCTATATCGTCGATGAGTTGGGAGTGGCCGGTGATGGCACACGATGATTACACGTTCACCGCGTCCGTACTAGGAGGGGCCGGGGCACGTTATATGCATATGATACATGATTTGGCATATGATGATTCGATACCGCGTCCCTCACCGAGGGGCGGGCATGTTATATGTTTACAAGATATATGATTTACGCGTCCTTCACGATTTTGGGCGGGCACGTACGTGCATATGTGATATATGATTCGACGCCTGGCGTGATGCCGTGTCCGATTTTGAAAGCAAGTACGTGAACGTACGTACGTTACGTATCCCGTACGATATATATTATCATGCGAACACCTTTGTACGTTCGATATTCCGTCCGGTATACGATATCATCCGAGCATTGGGTGCGTTCCGATATTTCGTCCGATATAAGACATCACTACGGGTATTCTATACACTACGTACTCCGTCGACATGTGGGAGCCACCGGTATTTTTTTTTTTTTTTTTTTTTACGTATTTTTACGCACCTCTTCGGACATGCGATACGTGATTGTAAAATAAGCATTTTGGTACTCTGGTTGACCTACTTACTTTCCGTACTTTTTTCTAACGCATATGAGACGGGTATGTACGGATTGTGTACGAAAAGGTAAGTGTACGGTATTCGGTAGTGTATGCACCTAGTAGTTGTTTGTTTCGATTTATAATTCTCGTTTCTTTGTGTTGCATGCCTTGCATACTCGGTACATTTTTCCTTGACCCCTTTCGTCGGGGTCGCGTTTCGTACGCGCGTGTACTCAGGCGAGGCCGAGTTTATTATAGAAGATGTTCCGACGGAGATGGCAAGCTCCGTTTCCCGGAGAAGTCTTTGCGAGTCGAGTTGATACCCATTGTGATTTATGGATGTATGTTAGAGACTTTGCGGAAGCGGCCGTGGTGTTGGTTGTCGGTACGTAGCGGCTTCGTCGGCCGATATGTCGGCCGTGTTATGCATCGAATTTTGTATGATTATAAATTTGTTCGATTTGAAAGCTACGAGAAAGAATATTTCCGAAAAAAAAATTTTTGCTATGTACTTTATCTTATTTGATTTAAAAAGTACGGAGTGACTTTGTGTGCGATGAGTCCGAGGGTTCGCTCGGCCCTAAGTAAGGGTCGGGTGCCCATCACACCCTAATAAGGTTGGACGACAAAGTGTTGCATGCTCAGACACTTCCGCACATTTTCCGCATCGACCCCTTTCTTGTACGTTTCAACCGCGCGGTACTCCCTGAGGAGTCCCGAGTTTATTATAGGTGTCCAACGGGAGCGCACGTTTTTTCCCGGTCTTTGCCGCCGAGTCGGAGTTGGTCCTACGGGATGCATCTTGGGGAACTTTGACCGTTGGTGTTTTGTGGCATAGATCGTGCGATATGTCGGCCCGTGTTGTGCATTGAATTTTGATGATTATAAATTTGTTCGATTTGAAGCCTTACGAGAAAGATATTTACGGAAAAAAAAAATTGTGGATATATTTATCCTATTTGATTTAAAAAAGTCCGGAGTGACTTTGTATGACAGTCCGAGGGTTCGCTGATATGAAGTTATGCCCATACACCCTAATAAGGTAGGGTGTGACAACTTCCAGGGGGTCACCCATCATGAAATTGCTCCCGTATCCGAGCACGCTTAACCCCGAAACTTTGGTGAAGGTGCCTTAATGGATATAATCGCGTCCACTTCGTCATATACCCTTTATTACATAATCAGTGAGGTACCAAAGTTTCGTGTTACGAGGCATTTTCGTAATGCCTTTCTTGTGCAATTACCGTTTTTTGCCTTTTAATCTTCCATATCACCTTCTACAAATTCTTATTGTAGTAAATGGAATGCCAGGATAGTGGACGCAGTATATATATCACATTAAGGCACCGGAAATCTCGGTAACTAATCAAATATATCCACACTTACCTCTTTGCTCGTATGTAAGGGATGGAATTTCTCATTCCATGGGTGACCCCGCACGAAGTATGCCAAAATTTTCAACAATGTTGATCCGTAGTGACAAATGGGAAAATAGAATGTACAAGACCTTGGAGATTATAAAAGGAGCAACCTAGCACGCGACGCCTCGAGATTAGATGTTGTCACACCCTAACCTTACTAGGGTGTGATGGGCACCTCGACCCCACATCCGGAGCCGAGCTAACCACGGACTCTATTATGCGCACATAAATTTTTTTTTCGAATAAAGGTAAAATACAAATACAACTTTCGTAAATAATTATTTTCGTTGCCTTCAAATTATATAAAACCGGTAGTCAAACGGAACCACACATATGACGTGTCGGACGTGGGAGTCACGATGACCGACATATCATACCCACGACGCTGTGCGCAAAGTCTCTGGCACGCATCCGAGTCATAACAAACAAACTCGACTCGGCGGCCTCGGGAAAATGAAGCTTGCCATCTCCCTCATTGGAACATCTTCTATAATAACTTCAGCTCATCTGGGAGTACCTGCGCGGCATGAAACGCAGCCCCCGAAGAAAGGGGGTCAGTACGGAATATGTACTGAGTATGCAAAGCAGAAGGTACAGAAAACGAAATCATAACCGAAGTCAGGAGTACAGAAAACCAATATGATAATCAGAATACCAAGATACTTCGCTTTCTTTTGTACAACGCTTCTATCTCATGTATGTAGAAAGTAGAACAATTTATATGGGGTGACATTAAACAGTGGTTATAATCCGTCGCCCGTAAAACACATATCACATCACACGCGCATACGCGCCGGCCCCAAGAATCCACGGCGAAACCACGCATACACGGCTACACACACACACATACCGCGGCCAAGAATCCGGCGGTAGTGTCGCGACCAGCGGTCAAGTATCGGCGGACGATATCACGCATATACATGCCGCGGCCAAGAATCCGGCGGTCATGTCACAGACCGCGGTCCAAGTATCCGGCGGACGATATCACGCATATAAACATGCCGCGGTCAAGAATCCAATGGTCTGTCCGTATCCCCGCGGTCAAGTATCCGGCGGACAATATCACACATGCACATGCACATACACATATACCAACATCGAAGACTCAATAGAACAATCATGCTCACCAATGGTTTGACAACCAAAACATCCGGAAGTTACGTAAGTTATTCCCGACCGAATGTTCGTAGCAAATTATTCATGTCCGAATGCTAATGCGAATACTTATATCAAAATACTTTAGTCGAATGCTTATATCAAATTACTTATATCAGTGCTCATTTCAAAATGTTTTATATCGAAGCACTTATATCAAAATACCGTGGCAAATTACTCGTGTCGGGATGCTTGTATCAAAATACTTATGTCAAAATACCTATATCAAAGTACCTATAACGTAATTCTTATAACTAATACTTCTATCAAATACTTATATAAAATTACTCATAACAGTTTTCTTAGATCGAATTACATACCCAAACCATATATTCACATTAGCGCACTTATATCGGAATACTTATATCAAAATATTCATATCAAAATACTTCCATCATATACTCGTGTCGGAATACTTATATCAAAATATTCATATTAGAATGATCAAGGCAGAATACTTGTACCGTAATTCCCAGATACTTATATCGTAGAACACCTACGAGTCATATCAAACTCGAAACGATAGCCAAAGGTTTCCCTTAATTATCGTATGGAAATGAGACAAATAGAACGATACAAACGGGTCTCGGGGGTTGCGGGCCCACCTCGGGCCAAGTCGAGGTGACGTACACAATTTTACGAACTTTAGATTCTATGGAAGCATATATGAAAGTTTCAGAGCAATCCGAGTTCGTTTGGGAAAATTATGGAAGTTTGAGCATTTTTTCCAACAAAAGGGAGAAAGGTAGTTCAATTGTACTTGAATGAATAGTAACCAAAATTAAACTCGATTTCCGAAACGAGAATGATCCCCGAGACTCGAGATCCGGACCTAGTACATCTAGGACATGCCAAAGGAAGGAAAGGGTGAGCCTTACTGTCACACCCAATTTCATACCTCCATTCATTTCCGCATACTACAACACATATAACCTTCCATAACATATAAAGAACATAAAATTCTTACCTTTTCTCCAAACTTCCACTCGCCACCAACGTAGCTTTCTTGCTACAAAAGAATTATACCACGTTGAAGAGCATCCTTGAATTAGTAGGAATACCACAAGAAAATAATTTTTGGAACAAAATCTCAAGGGGCAAAAATTAAAGAGCTTGGCCGAATGGCCTAAGCTTGTTCTTGCTCTCTTTTTTTTTTTTTTTTTCCAAGTCTTCCTTATGTTAGAAGATGAATGAGTATATATATATACATTCATATTGCATGCATGTGAGGGGCACATGCCCCTCTCTCTAGATTTTTCTTTCTTTTCCTTTTCATTTTTCTAGAGTTTTCTTTCTTTTATTCTATTATTTTTTTAAAAGATGACTTATTATTTTAGTCATCCTTTTTCCATTCTTTTTCTTCACATGGCCAATATGGCCCCTTTTTGGAATTTTCTTGAATTCCCGTGAAATGACCATTTTGCCCCTAGCCTTTTTAAATATTTCCATGAACCATTTTGCGAATTTTCCTTTTTCGCCCTCACCTCTCACAATATTCCCATACTAATAATAGTCATAAATTATATTTATAACAACTCGTACATCAAAATGATTTTTGAAAATGATCTCGTCCTTAACTTCCCACGACGACTTCGAAATATCCAAACGTACAAAGTACGGGCTATAACAGCTCCACTTGTCCCGGAGTGCTGCCGAGTCAGAGTATAGATGCTGTGATGCTTTGTTCGAAGTTAGAGACTTTGAAGCGCAGTCGTGGGTATTGGGTTGTCGTCCGTAAGCGGCTCCCGGCTCGCCGATATGTTATTATGTTTCGTGTCACGAGTCTTATATGATGTCGATTTTACTTATGGAAAAAAAAAAATTCTATGTATTCATTTCTAACCGATTCATAAGTTCATATGTATAATAAGAGTCGCCGGGTTCGCTCGGCTCCGAATACGGGGTCGGGTGCCCATCACACCCTAGTAAGACCGGGGTGTGACAAAAGAAGAGGAAGTTACGCCTTACATACCTCGTCCGCTCTCAAGCCAAGTCAAGCCTCAAGTCTCGGGCGCTCCAAGATCTACATAACGCCAATATACCAAACATCAGCCATAAGCATTTAGGCATTCAATTCCAAACGAACATTAAATTCTACAAAAATTTCGGCAAGATTTCCCCTGTAAATACAACACCCCGAGAATTCAACTCGGCCAATTTCAACAACAACCAACCCAATAACCAAGCTACAACATCAACAATCAAACTAGCAACATTAATATTCAATTCATAATGAATTCCAACATTAATAGTTCTTTCTACATGACTTCAACAACATTCACGATATTCCAACAACATTCAACAACATTCATAATATACTCATTTCAACTACTTACGCTCAATCTAATATCCGCGTTTATACATTCGATTACTAATCCAAAACCTTCCACACAATATTCAAGAACGTCTTAAATGATTCACACAATTTTCCAAACCACCCAAACAATCCTCCAACTCACCCGAATTCTCCCCCAAACCCGAGAACAACATGATCCACATTCTTTCCTTCCAAATTCATGAATTACACTAATAATCCACACCTTAACAATGCAACCCTCATAAATACAAACATCACATAAAATTCGCATAAACTTCCATTCATCCCATAATCAACATAACATTATTTTGAGTCATTAAACTTGCATTTTTCCTTATAAACTCCATAACGACGATAACGAAAATACTAACGACGATTTGTTCATTCACAACTACACTAAAGGGGACCATTGGGCCAACACCATACACCTATACAAAGATGATTTTTTTATTCTCTTCTTCACACTACAACAATCAAAACATGCTAACTAACATTAATTCATTCTTGGCATACACACTACATATATACACGGTTCCACACCATCCATACGGCCACAACATCAACATTCCAAACTCCATAATTTTCATCCATTCCTACACGCTACAACAACACAAATATGCTAAATACAATTAGTTCTTCACCCCCTACACATACACATGTACACGGCCACACACACACATTCACGGCTACACCTCCAACATGCCATATTTCCATAATTTCATTCATTTTGACACACTACAACACACATGAACCATTCATAACACATAAAACAAGATTAAAACTCACCTTTCTTCTTCAACTTCTCAACTTGCCTAAAGTGGTAGATAGAGAAAACGAGCAATCTAACGCTTCCAACAACACTTCCACGTTAATGAGCACCCTTGAATTAGCAAGTTTGCTTGAAGAATTTATTTTTTGAGGACTTGATTTTTGGTCTTGAAATTTCCATGGAATGGCCGAATGGCCTCTTTTGTTGGTGTTCTTCCAAGTCCTTGAATGTTCTTGATTTTTCTTAAGAGATGAAAGTGGTGAAATAAGATGACTTAGTCATCTTTTATTTCACATAATAGTTGTGAACTATGTGGCCATGTCCCACATGCCACATGGCCGGCCACCTAGCCCTTATTTCTCTTTTTTTTTTTTTTTTTTTTTTTTGCATTTCCATGAACTAATTACTTTTCCAAAAATAGAATACTTTCCAAAAATAGCTTTTAACCCCAAATGTTTCCTTAATATTCCATACCACCTTATCATACACACTTACATCTTAAAACACAATTGTGGTTGAAATCTCGACTTCGTATCCGGAATGGCTTTGTCCTTAACTTATCAAGGTTGACTCGGATTATACCGACGTACGAAATACGGGATATAACATCTTCATATTGATCAACACCTCATAGAGCACAACACAATTTTAGGAGATACACAATGCAGCATAATAGACTGACAACACAAATCATAAGGACATAGAAGTATGAAATGTAATGAAATGTAAATGCGATGCAAAGGCTAAATTACGCTGTACATACATGCTAACTGATGTCATTGCTCAATAGATATGACCTGCAGAGGACCCATGGCGTCCATGTAACACTCGTTCCAAATTCACTCCTCGGACCCGAGTCACAATCAAGGCCACATCCTCACCCCCAGTCAAATGTGCTTTTTTTTATATGTAAATATGTTTAACCTTACATCAATTCCAATGCTTGATTACCACGATAGTACATTACATGTTCGTTCCAACTTGGCCGTAAGCGGTAAAGAGCAAACCGATGCTTACTCGGACTCTCTGCTCTATGCATTACCTCGTAACCATATGCATTATATGCAATGATGCCAATGAATGAAAACAATGTCATGAATTATGCCCTTAATGGGTGTAGCACTATTATGCCTTTCTTCAATCCACCCAATTTAATCCTCTTTATTAACAAGAATGACAATCATATGAATATTGCCATATACTTGACAATAATTACAAAAATCCAATATACCTAGGAATAATTACTCTAAACAATGAAATACCCCTTTTTAACCACGACAAATAACCACTTCCTGTTTCGTAACACATAAACATCACAATAGAAGCACTCAGTACCCAATTAAATACTCGTTTTTGCCCTAATTATTATTTGAACATAACTTTTGTTAAATAGAAGATATCGATCCAAACTCCGTGTCCGAAGACCTAGTCATGCAATCTCCTATCAACTCTATATGTGTATACGATTCACTAATCAAAGTCTAACTCAACTAAACCGTAACCTACCTCGATGACGAATAACTATTTGAATTTCTATGAAATACTAGCCCTCCTAGCCCTTATCTGAGTCTATGAGAGATGATAGTTGTAGGGAAAGATATGGAGAATGTTGGAGAAGCCTCTTCTTCTTGGTGTCAAGGGTTTTTCTTCTTGTGCAACCTAATAGCAGCCTTAAGGGTCTTTTATTAAAATAGAAGGGTGAAATATAAAACTGATTATAGAAAAATGCGTTCATTGGTATGTGGCGGACGTCGCTTCACTATAGTGGGACCGCTGCAGCGGTACTTTGGTCCACGATTTTCAACTCTTTTCGAAACTAATTTTTCTCACTATTAATCATTTAAACACCCCGTGGGGCTTACTAATTAAGATCGTAGACCTATACAGGGCATGGGTTCGCGAAGTATTAAATAACGACCGGGCGGGTCGTTACACCAGATACCAATTAAACCACCGTTCGTTCCTAAACGGCGTGGGGTGAGGTAATGGTCACGATCCTTGACCTTACCCCATAGGAGGCAGGGTTTTGAGTTATCATCATGAAAAGGAAAAATTATAACACAGTTGGGAAAAGTGTAGCCCGCTACGTACCGCTGCTGCGGTAAATCTACCACCGCAGCGGTACTCGAGGAGTTTTAAAATTGGGGTGAATTCAATCCACCTCCTCCCTTCCCATTCTTTCCCCATAATTGAAAAACTACTACCCTTCCATGAATTTTCTCTCCCTATTCAATTATTTAGACCCCTCTCTTCTTTTAACCACTCTACCCCCTTCATTTCTTAATACACTACTCACATTCTAAGGAAAAGAGAAGAATCCTGCTGTAGCCCAAGGCTTGCAGATCTCTCAGTATTTCAAGGTATGTACTCTTTCATTGTTCGACAACTTGGTTATGGCCTCCTACTTTGAAATTTCCATGCTTAGTTTGTGATGTGCCGTGAAATTATGGCACATTCGATGCTTTTTGGTTATAAGTTTTACTTGTTTTTGAGAAAGTCTTGGTCAATTTGATATGTCTTTGTTGTGTTTCAGATGATTGGCATTGTAGAAGTTCAAAGATGGAGATTTCAGGAAAAAAGGATGAAAATTCGAAAGAAGGACGGGACGCACATCAAAGTACGCCCCGTACCTATTCCCCGTACTCTTGTCACGTACTTCAATGAAGGATGGCAGAGAGTACTAAAGCTCAGAGAGAAAAGACGAGATGAAAGTACGTCCCGTACTTTAAAGGACGGGATGCAGTCAATGCGTACTTTTCTTGAGAATTGAAAAGGAACCAGAGCGCGTACATTACAAAGACAGGATGTACTTGAATGTACAGCCCGTACTCTTTCCAAGCGGGTGACGAGTTTAATCCCTGAAGATGAAGGATTTCGGTCCCTGTAAATAGCCAATAGGGCTTTGAATGTTATTATCACTTTCATAACTTTGAAATCTTGAATTTTGAGACTTGTGTGGAGACAATTTGTTCTTAGTACTCTTCAAGGATTTCAAGACAATTACAATCATTTAAATTCTGGTTTTATTCATACGGTTTAGTACAATTTCAATTATGCAATCTTCAATCTTTTATTGTTTTCTTGTTGCAATGAGTAGCTACGCGCCTTTACTAAGGTTGTGAACCCAAGGATGGGTGTTTTGTGATTGGGGATTGTGAATGATATACGCATAATGGATTGTTTGGGTTCATTTGTTCTTCATTTTCATCATAAGGTTAGTTGTTGCAAACATTGGCTAACGCCATAGGCTTTAGTTTATTTCAGAAAATAGCTAGGGTTTGGTAAGAACAATAACAAGAACTCATGGCTTTAAACCTTTTTTAATAAATTCACTTAGGAATAAGAAGAATTTACTTGACATAATTAACCGTTCTTCATGCATACTTTCTTATCTTTAGAAAAAGTATAGAAAGAAATAATGTTTTCTTATTGGGGAATAGTCTAGATTCACATAGAGGTTAAGTGCATCCATACAAACGATTCATTAGAAGTATATCAAGATCGAGACCCATGATCATATACTTTATCTGACGGGGACACAACCTTGGTTCTTTTTACCCATATATTTATAACTTTAAATTTCTAGTCACTTTAAATTAGTTCACAAATCAAAACAACTATAAAATTCCCTTTTTTCTGGAATACACCAGGACTGCAAGATTAGTATAATACTTATTTAGTAAAATTTTCACACCATATTCTCAGTGGGATTCGGCCCCAACCTCATTGGGTTACTATATTTGACATCGTCCGCTTTACGCTATTAAAAGGTGTAATTTGAGCGTATCAAATTTTATTGTCGTTGCCGGGGAATACGATTTTGAAATTACTAAATAGTGTTTACTCTTCTTAAAGTCTTTGTCATATTCCAACACACCTTGTTTGCTACATTGTAAACTAGGTGATCATGGCTAACAACGAACTTCTAGTTGAATATGTTTTTGCTGATGAGTCAGAAGTAGAGGAAGACTTTGCATCTGCAATAATTCATCCGAGGATGACTGCTACTACTACTAAGTTTGATAATTCCCTCTATCATATGCTCAAACAAGAGAGATACTTTTGGAATGCAGTCGATGATGACCCTCACCTACATATAACAAACTTTCTGGAGGTATGCGCTCAGCATATCTAATGGGGTGTGACTCAAGAAGCGGTCCGGCTGAAACTCTTCAAATATTCGCTAGTCGGAGAAGGACAAAATGGTTCACAAAACTGCCCCGAAACTCTATTGCTACATGGGATGAAATGGTCAAAGTGTTTCTCAGGTAGTGGTATCCCCCGAGTAAAAGAGCTGAAATTCGTGATCAGATTTACGAGTTCAAACAACATAATAGGGAACAACTTTTTGAAGCTTGGGAGAGGTACAAAGAATATTTTGATAGGAGTTAAAACCAAGGTTTTACTGATCATATTCTGAAAGAGAAGTTCTATAGAGGGTTGGATTCTATGACCCAAGCAATCGCCAATAATGCTGCTGGCAGGTGTTTCATGATTAAGTCCTATGCTAATATTACTGATATACTTGATCGATTGACTACACAAAGTCAAGCATGGAATTTGAGTAATTCCGATGGGTTATCACTTAGGACACCATTGATCCAAAATATTATGAAAGATAGCTAGGAAACGCAGCAGAATTGGCACAATTAGCCACTAGTCTCTCTTTACTAACAAAGAGGCTTGATGAGAGGGAATCGAAGAAGGTAAAAGTTTGTGAAGATATCTCAGGCATGCTCCCTGGAATGTACCCAGTCCAAGAGGGTCCGTATCAAGAGGGTCCCCCTCCGCTAGTTGAGAAAGTTCAATGTGTAGACTACATCGTGAAAGGGGATATTCCTAGGCCAGTTCAAGATACTGGAGACCTCAACAAGGGCAGGATGCATACAACAACAACCAAGGGAATTACAATAGCAACTATGGTGGAACGAACCAAGGTAGATATAACAACAACAATGGTGGAACGAACCAAGGTAGACATAACAACAACAATGGCAACTTCGAAAACAGAAGTTCCAACCCTTACATTCTACTAAAAGGGCAGTCTAATGATCATAGTAGTTCGAGGTCGGGAGTCGGTCGAAAAGTGTTGGCAAGTCGTGCAAATACCGAAAAGACATTTTGGGCTGTCGAGACAAAGTGGTTTCTCACCCGCTATTCAAAACCTTGAACAGCAGATGCATGATCTTTCCAGAGAGCAGCATCCTGCTAGAAAGGGAGGACTTCCTAGTGATACTATTTCAAACCTGAAGATGGTAGTGGCGTGGAACGTACTTTTGCAATTAGCACGAGGAGCGGTAAAATACTTCAAAGTGCTGACAAGAGATGGTTGATCTAGATCCAGTTATTGAGGAAGAAGAGGTGCATTCTGATGTGCCTACCATAGTTGATAAGGTCCATGGTGAAGAAAAAGTTGTTGATATTCCAGAGGTCGCTGCTGATACAAGGAAACACACAATAAAAGGGGCTCTTCCCTTTGACTCAGATGTACAAAGCAAAACCTGTTATACCCCGCGTTTTCAGAGCATGAGTTTGACATGTACCTCATCGTAGTAATGGGATGTTTTGAAAGGCACAAGCCATGGAAAGTACGTAACAACGAAGAAAAAGGGCGAATTACGATCTCGTAAGTCGTAATCGGGAAAGAATATCTTGAAACACGGGAACATGGCCATTATTAGTGTAATAAGTGATAAATATCATGTATGGAGAATTTCGGAATATTTCGGGATTGAGCAAATTGAAGAAAATAAGTTCGACGAAAATTTGAGAAACGCGGGACGGATTTTAGTTAACTTTGGAGGCGCATATCTCATATATATGTGGAGTTTTAAGGTGGTTCAAAGTCCTAAAACGAAGTTCGTCGAGTCTAGTTTGTAATGCAACAAACCGTTCATTGATAGGACATCGGAGTAGAGAATTATAGACGTTACAAACGAACCTACACGCAGAAACAGCATTCCTCATGCAAGATCGCTACAAAGATCTTCCCTGACAAAAGATCGTGGCGCATCGTAGCCACAAGAAACCGACTTCAAGCATTCCGTTTTAAGGGACAAAAATCTCATTTTTTTTTTTCAGCCAAAGTTCCAAAAATTTCAGAAAGTTCAAACAACAAAAAGTGGAGCAAATATACCTCACAAAATGAGAATTTTG
>NW_026716942.1:0-16556 GCF_029784015.1 Lycium ferocissimum | reverse complement strand
ATTTGACTGGGTCGAAAAACAACAACCCCCAACAACCCCAAACAACAATAACAATCACCACGAATCACAATATAACACAATTAGTCTACTTTCCGACATAATACAAAAATTCTCATTTCGACTTCATACCCTCAAATCAATACCAACACGCTCTCATTCATTACTAATCAAGGTCATCCATCTGATATAATTCGGAATCATTTCATAACATTTCTACAATATATTCTCAAGATATACGAACTTTCCACCCAAGCCATAGTTCGTCCAACACTCCTAATTTTTCAACATAACCTTCCATAACATATTTTCGCCTCTCAATTCCATTAACAACCATCATAACTTACATCTTCCAATTCATTTCCATAGTTACATAAACTATATAAAAAAATCACATAAATTTCTCATAACAAACATACAACCAACTTCAACACCAACTTAACTCATTAAACCTTCTATTTACTTCATAATACCATAACAACATAATTAACATACTAAACAAAATTTAATTCATTCCATCATCAACATGAAAACACACGGACATCCCATATTTTCCAACTTTCACTAATTTATTCAACTTTCATTTCCAATACAATTTTCACCATAACTACAACTAGATTACCACATAAAATTCAATTCATACTCTCACCTTAACACCCATTCACGGCCAACATGCCTTACCCTTAATACACAAAATTTCCATGCTTTTAATCATTTCCACATACTACAACATGCATATATCTTCCATAACATAACAAAGGCATGAAATCCTTACCTTTCCTCCAAGTTCTCACTTGCCACTAGGATTATCCTCTTGCCAGAAGATAATTATACCAAGTTGTAGATAATCTTGCACTTAGTAATAATCCCACAAGAAATAAATTTGAACCCAAGGATTTGGCTCCAAGAATTTTTTTCTTCTTTTCTTTTCTCCTCTCTTTTCTCTCTAGGCGTGAGCTCTTCCTCTTTTTTTTCTCTTGATTTCTTTTTGATTTTCTTGAAACTTCTACATACTAGCTCCCCTTTTATAATTAATTAAGCACATGGAAATTTCATTAAAATCATGGGTTGGGCCTAGGCCATATGGCCGGCCACCCTCTCTCATTTGGGCCTCATTTTTCATTTTGTTTCTTTGAGCCCAATTGACTAAAATCTCGTTTTGTAATTCCCGAAACTAATTTTCCAAAATTCCCATCTTGTCCTTAACCTTACTCGACGTCTCCCGCATCCGTACTTCCCGTAGCTTGCACATACTAAGAAAAATCCAAACTTGACCCTCGTTCTTACAAGTCAAGGTAAATTCCAAGTTTTTCCAAATACGCAAAATTGCGGATGTAACGACGCGAGTGCACAGATAATCGCAGAACACAGCCGGGACACGGTGAGCGGACATAACGGAAAGGTGCGAGTAGTGCGCACGATAACATATCGAGAACTTTGGCCGGGGACGCGATGAAAGATACATTGAGCCTTGCACGACGGTAGTGAGAAACATATGCATATAAAATCCGGACTCTGCACTGGCGAATATTAACACCGATATACCGGGGCTCGAAGCAAATTTCAGATCAATCCTTACCGGACGTTGCAATTATCGTGTCAGAACGCCAGGACGTATCAGATCAGGTGGTCAAAGCATATTATGTCAAACAGGCTTTCCAACGCAAAAATCCGAGATCATTTGCGGAAGTAAAGACATTTAATCATACGAACTTTCGGGGGGGATCGGGGGGAAAGCGATAAACACACGCGGATACCATACGGACGCACGTAAGGGAGGGGTTGGAAATCGTGGGCCCACTTCGAACCAAAATCGAGATAACATGCAGAAAATGGAGTGATGTACTTACGAACTCTTTTAGTTACGGAACCTCCTTGTACTTACTCATTTATCAAACATACACGACTTAGTGATACTAACGTGCTTATATGACATAATCAAGATCATGAACGGACTCGAAATCGGGAGTGAAATTTCCCCAAGTACACGTTATATCACAACTTATTAGCTCTAGGACATGCCATACAAAGAAAAGTAAGCCTCGCGCTCTGCGCCGCACTTGCTAGCTATACTTGTTAGTCTTGCTTATCTACATTCAAAAGGACCCATATGATCATTAGATTCATCGACTTGTGTTTGCCTCGATTTTTCTTACAAGTTCACTTATAAGCTACCGAAATTTCGGCGACATTTCCCCTACAGTGAACCACGACACTCCGAGATTCTCTCTCGGCTAATTTTCAATCAACGGCCGTCCGGAATTCAACCCGGCCAAACTATCAATAATCAAACCAACAATCATAATAGCAACATCGAATAAGTGGTCCAAACGCACTTTAATACTAATAATTCCTTCCTTCACGGACTTGCCATTACTCCATTTATTCAAATAGACTTCATACATTCAAATTAATACAAATGATCATACGTCCACATATTATTCAAGGCCATTCAAACACAACTCAATAACGTTTGAACAATCCGCGCGAATATTCAAAATAATCCATTCAACACACCTTTGGACCCGAACCCACCAACTTTCATGAGAGGAACAACATTATTTTCATCGAACAAGGAATTCTACTTGAATTACATCAACTCCTAAAAACAGTCCCATAGTGTTTCTAGCTTGAACTTGGGTCATTAACCTTCATTTTTACATCATAATTTCATAGCGACAATAACCAAAGCACTAAGTAACATTAGCTCAACATGGCTGTCCCAAAACAGCCCATACACGCTAACACCAACATGTAATATTTCATGATTTTCATTCGTTTACTACACATTACACCATCATACAAACATGTCGAATTCCATTAGTTCACCACTCCAACACACTCCACATACACACGGTTAAGCACCAACATGCACGGCTACAACATCACATCAATATTTCCATGAATTTCATTAGTTTCTACACATTATAAAAACAACCAAAACACGACACAATCACACACACATGTACGGCCAACACTATCACTCCACACATAATACCATATCTTATACATTCCAACATATTACAACACACTCCAACATCCACAACACATGCAAAGAGAAAGAAATGAAACCTTACCTACTTCCACATGCCTCCAACCTCTCGGCCAAGCCTTGGTTCTTGCAAACAAATGGTTTTCTTCTTCGAACAATCACTCCACGTCGACGAGGGCCTTCTAATTAATGGAAAGGCATGAAGAAACAAATTTTCCTTGGCCAAACCCATGGAGACACAACTCGGCCGACCTTGTTGGCCGGTGCTCCTTCTTGTTTTCTCTCTATCTCTCTTGAATTCTCTAGAGGCAAATAATGAATTATGCCCACTTTGTCATCACCCACACACATATATATTAATAAGATGGCACATGACCAAGCACATGGACAAGCACATGGCCGGTCATGTGCACTTATTTCCTTTTTTTTTTGTTCTTTCCCTCCAAATTTTTCTTCAACTTTCTAGAGTTTTCTTCAAAGGATGACTTAACATTCTTGCCATGCAAGCTTTGCCCACATGCATAATTGTCCCCCCTTTTATTTCGGCCAATCATGGCCTTCCCATGAAATTTCAAGACTTTTGCAAAATTCCCATCCTACCCTTAGCCTTTCCATAAAATCACCATAGTGCCATTTTGCAAGTTTTTCCTTTTTAGCCTTTACTCCTTCTCAATAATCCCACACTAATAATATTTTTCAACGACTTACACATTACAACGAAACCGAAAAATAACCTTGCCCTAAATGTTCCGCCATTGACCCGGAATATCCAAAGGTACAAAATGCGAGGTGTAACAGATAAGACAAATCAGAATTATCGGATCATAGTTATAATAGGTACGCATACGTGTCATTTGGGATGGCACGACGATTATATCGGAACGAGTGTCCGGAAAGCGTTCCAGATGTCATAACACTTATCATATGGTAGCCAAGAGTTAACTATGAAAATCAAACAAAAGGAGTCAATTTTTGCTTTATAAGAACTATCAGGGTTTTGTGGGCCCACCTCGGACCCAACCATAGCGTAGTACGTAAATCATGGATAATAAATCTTAGGGAGTCGTCCATAATCATCTTAGAGTGTTCCGACTCCATTTATGGAAGTTAGGCACATATAGGCAATTTTGCCGACAAAAGGTAAAGGAATAATTCAATCTTACTGAATAGTTTTGAGCTATTTTCAATCTCGGAGTATGAGGAGCAAAAGTGAGATCGAGGCTCGCTTTCAAGCACATTATATTCGAACATGCCAAGGAATGAAGGGCAAGACTTTACATACCTTGGTTTCGCCTTACGCTCGTCCAATCTCAATTCCCGTTTCGTCAAAAGTCTGCAAATGGTTACCTTTACCAATTACTATTCATGAGAGTTAACATTTCAATCTTGGGTTTATACTTGTCTGCCGAAATTTTGGCAGCACCTCCCCATAAACGTGACGCCCCGAGAATTTAACTCGGCCAAAATAACCAACAACAAGCCAACAATAACACCATCAACAAATACGATCAACAAATTACAATATAACACAATTTGTCTACTTTCCGGCATAATGCAATAATTCCCAATTCAACTTTATACTTTCAAATCAACACCAACATGCTCTCACTCATTACTAATCAAGGTCATTACAACACCATTCGGAAGCATTTCATAGCGTTTCTACAATATATACTCAAGATATACAAAATATACAAACTTTCCGCCGAAGCCATAATTCATCCAACACTTCTAATCTTTAACATATATGTTCATGACATATTTCTATCTTCCAAATTCATCAATGACAATCATAATTTGCATCTTCCTACTTTCATTTCCACATTTACATAAGTTACAATAAACTTGCATGTTTTTCTACAACAACTTAACAACCATTTTTTTTTTTTTTTCCATAACAACAAGAATCATTATCCTTTCATTCACTTCACAATTACACACTTAACATACTAGCAAGATTTAATTCACATTCCATCATCAACATGATACCACACGGCCATACCTCACATTTTCCAACTTTCACTAATTTATTCAACTTTCATTTCCAATACAATTTTCACCATAACTACAACTAGATTACCACATAAAATTCAATTCATATTCCCTACACCTTAACACACATTCACGGCCAACATGCACATACCCTTAATACACAAAATTTCCATGCTTTTTAATCATTTCCACACACTACAACATGCATATATCTTCCATAACATAACAAAGGCATGAAATCCTTACCTTTCCTCCAAGTTGTAGATAATCTTGCACTTAGTAATAATCCCACAAGAATTAGATTTGAACCCAAGGATTTGGCTCCAAGAATTTTTTCTTCTTTTTTTTTTTTCCCTTCTCTAGCCGTGAGCTCTTCCTTTTTTTTTTTTTTCTTTGTTTTCACTCAATTTTTCTTGAAGTTTCTTAAGAGTTATCCACCTTATATAATTAGTCACATGACTATTTAATGGACTTAGGGCCAAAGGCCATGTTGGCCGGTTGGGCCTCCCTTTTGGGCCTTATTTTTTTTTATTTTTTTTTGCCCAATTCCTTATAATTCTTGTTTTGTACTTCCCGAAACAAATTTCCAAAATTTCAAATTTGCCCTTAGGCCTTCTCCATTGCTTCCGCATTCAAACTTCCATAACCAACATACACATACTAAGAAAAATCCAAACTTGACCTCATTCCCTACAAACCAAGGTTGTTTCCAAATTTTTCCAAATGCGCAAAATTGCCGGATGTAACAGATACCATAACATAGATACTCTGACTCGGCAGCACTCTGAAAGGAAATGGAGCTCGCCAATCCAGCTGGAACATCTTCTACTCATACGTATACACCAGCGTGGCATGAAACGCAGCCCCAAAGAAAGGGGATCGGTACGGAATATGTACCGAGCATGTAAAGCATGAAACACGATAAAAACGGATCGCCGAAATAGGAGTATAGAAAATTAGTACGGTGACATTGAGAAAACCACAAGGCTTGCCTTTGAAACATAAATCATGCATGTCAATATCATATCCAATTCATTATGGGACTTAGAAACATAAGTGAATAATCATCTTGTACATATGCATATATAACGTGTCCCGGCCCTCTAGTGAGGGGCTCGATAAATAAGATCATCATATACATATACATATACATATAACGTGTCCCGACCCTCTAGTGAGGGACTCGGTGAAATAATCATATATATACCGTACCCCGCCCTCTAGTGAGGGACTCGGTGAATAGAATCATCATATGACATCCTGGCCACCATCCCCATATCATCATATCATCATGTCATCATATATATATATATACCGTACCCGGCCCTATATATATATATATACTCGGTATAATATATAATGCGGTATAGTTGTGCACGAATGCGTGTCCCGGCCGGGACTCGGTGAAAGAAGTAATAACGATTATTAACACGAGCGAGTAGTGAGAAACCATATGCATATAAATCATCTTTTAAGACTCAATAGATATGTAGACAAATCACGCTCGAGTATCAAATGATAGTCATATTAAATCCGCTCTAAATACCATTAGGACTGCATTAAGAGAAATTTGAGGGATCGTAGACGTGTATCAACCAATTCGAGCCCGCCCATGAAAGTTACGGGCATTACTCGTTATGGAATCTTCTACGAACGTATCGAAAGCGATCCGAGCCCTTCTATGAAAGTTAGGGACCTTATTCGACATAGAATCCTTTAGGAACAAAAACTCTTTATGCAACATTTACTATCCAATCACACAAAAGACACAAGGACCATAGCTCGACTATATTAGGAATGCTAACATCAAGAAGTGAATAATAATCGTAGACATGCTCGGATCTTAGCAATAGAGTTACCCCAAGGCTCGTATCATATCTTACTTACATCTAAGACATGCCAAAAGAAAGAAAGGGTAAGCTTTACATACCTGTTCCACCTCTTATTAGCTACGCTTATTCGTCCAAGATCGTAAGCCTACACTTAAAAGGATTCACACTAACGTTAGACTCTTTATTGCACACTTGTTCCAAATTTCAAATCAAACTACTCTATATTCTGCCGAAAAATCGGGCAAAGATCTCCCCCGTTTATATGCCTAGCCCAAAATTACGATTTAGCAACCAATCAACAACAACAATAATACCAATATCAACAACACTATTATTCATACCAACATATTCCATAACCATCCCACACGATATTTTTTTAAACATACAACAACAATACGCACTTTCTTCCATCCCAATCAAGGAGTATAATATCATCAACACGCCAACAATGTTAGATACCATTTTTGTATGCATAAATCAGTCCATCCACATGGCCACAACACGTTCAAAATAGCCCATAAATACAACAACTACAATACAACACTTTATGACCTTTTCTCCATAACTAGTTTCATTTTTAAGGCTTGCTAGACCTTCAAATAAACTCAACATAAAAGATGGGATAAATAACATACCTTATACTTGAAAAAAAACTCAGCCACATCAACCTTTTCCAACACCAAGCTTAAGTAGAAGCAAGAACAATCACCTTTCACGGACTAGTTTGGCGTAATCTTGTCAAATTCTTGATTTATCGGACTATAATGCTTGGGGGAGGTGTAGAGAATTTTCTAGGACCCTTTGGAATGTTATTATGCTGAAAAAACAGGGTTTATGGGGGTATTTATACCCCTCCTAGGTCGGTTTCACCGACCTTCTCACGTGGGGCCCGCGGAGCCATTTGGCAGCTTAGGGTCTTGCTCTTAAAATGGCCATAACTCTTGATTCCGACATCGTGTGAGGGCCCACGACCTATGGTTGGAAAGATCTTTCAATTATCTACAACTTTTATTCTTGGTGTTTTTCCAAATTCCAAACTTATAATGTCGTTTTTGCCCCTCCAAGTCAACTCATCCGAAAACGTTTCCTTAAATCGTCCTTTTGGAGGGCTTATGTCCATATTTGGCTTATGGATCCTTCTTAAGACTTGATCAACTTTCCATGTACTACTTGTATCACTTATAATATATCCTTTAAAAAATCCCGACATGTGGGCCCCACCTTAACTCATGGTTTCGAGGGCTATCATCGAGTGATCATGTTAACCGATTTACTCCATACACTCTCCAAATGTCATATATATGTTCTTATGCTCAGATAACATAATATTCATCCATAATCCTTGTGTAACTCTTCTCTCCCCTGAGCTCATACTAAGCCGTCCACAGTCTTGATAACGCGAAATTTTCCAAGGTGTAACATCCTTCCCCCCTTAGAAACATTCGTCCTCGAATGTTAAGTTCTTAGGGATTTCTACGAAAATTTTACCAGAGTTTCCCCTGTAATCGTACCACTATCATCCTATCACAACAACCCAAAACATATGATCGCCCCACCGGCTATAACATCAACATCCATACTGGCCCACACACGACCAAGAAGTCGCCTTAGATAAAGCATTACATACCTGAGGGCTCTGTTTGCATATCCTTTGGAGGCTGAAATAGATACGGGTACCTAGACTTCATTTCTTAACCTTTTTTTTTTCACTTCTTTGCCCTCACGTACACGGTCAGAAATTGGCTAGCACCTCGCTCTTGTTTTGTCTCAAGCAGTGTAGTCTTGACATGGTGTGCCTTGACTATTTATTATCCCGTAAGTATCTCTCTTTTTCTCTTTCCTTGTTTGCTTGCTAGTGACCCACTACTTTTCTCGTACACGGTGCCCTTTCTGCGTTTATCCTCTCGGTACCTTCTCGGCCTACTCTTTTTAATGTCTGTCGGCCTTAGATATGCACTGCACTGACTCCTTATAGTTTATCGGGCAGATTCATCAGTCTGCACATCCTTGTCACTATCTCTCCTACCCCTACACTGTAAGTGTTTATTCAACACGACTTTATCGCTAGTAGGCATAATGGCTGTGTTCGTTAAGATATTCCTTCCAGTTCCTTTCCAAGACCATTTCCCTTGATCCAAAGTACGTATATACCTAATGATTCTTCACCCTTTTCTATCCTTTACAGCATAGTTACACTTATGGCAATTCATAATCCGAGTTCAATTGAATTTGTAACTTGCCACCTTTTTGAGCTCTTGCCACAACTGTTTCTTTAACCTACATTTTGAATTCCTTTAAATCTCCCAATACAACTCAAAGCATAGGGCTACGACAATTCTTACTCCATTACGACTCCCTTACCACTTATATGTATATCTAGCTCCACAACAGTTACATGTACCATTATACCGACAGTCACTTCATCTGTCGTTATTCTTTATCGTATTTTCGAGGTAGCCTTTTGCAATTCTAGTCGGGCATAGCTTCATATTGATGGTTTATATACTCCATAGCACATGCTTTCATATTTAGTATAATTAGCGATCCATGAAATATCTTCTAATATCCGGTGAACTCTTTTATCTCCATTCATAGGAGCAAGACCTTTCAAAAATTTACGAACTACCAATCGTTGTTCCTTTTAACACAATTGTTATCCTCTTTGGTGCAAAATTTCCTCTTGTCATCACCACGAGTGTCCTTTAGGTTCGTCATCCTCTCTATCATCCTTTGTGAATTTGACTCGAAGACCTTTCTTGCTCTTTTCATTGCCCTTAAGACATGTTGCTTCATATTTAGGTACGGCGCGAATTTACCCAATACGAGGGATTCAAATCATGGTCTAAAAATATCGTAGTTCCTCTTGACGTAAGGTGCTCTCTTAAGTTCTCTTCCATACTCCCTCTCCGCATGTCTACCTCATGGTACCCGTATTGTCAATTCGTTTCTACTTCTTTCCATTACCTTCCCGATATGCCAATACGCCTCGAACTTTATTCCCGAGCTAGTAAATTTCTTCTTTTGGAGCTTGAGACTATCGTAACTCTTTGCAAGTCCAACTTTGTTCTTCCCCCTTATTAAGGGGACCCTTATACGCCAATAGTTTCCAAACGTCCATTATCTCCGATAATTATGTGCCGCCCTTCATGACTTTCTTAAAACCGAAGTTCCTTCATCACATGGTCCGACGTATCTATCTTCTCGCTAGCTACACTTCTCGTATTTAACTAGGAATACTCATAAGGGTATCCAATTCCGATGCTTTCTTTTTCGTACTTCTTCTTTCATGACTAACGGCGTCGTCCTGGACTCACAAGTTAATAGGGACGTCGAGATTTACTACGTCCTTTATGAAGTTTTCGGTTATACCTAAATCCTTATCTCCTTCCCGACTCTTTCTTACAATATCTCTAAGGTTTCTTACCCTAAGTTCTTCTTCGATTTATGTCTATACCGCCGTTCTTGTCAATATTCCTATGCCTTTCCATCCACTACCAATCCTTTCGCCCATTTAGCTCACTTACTCATAATCCTTCTTAACTATGCGTTTATGTCGCCGCTGTGCATCCGAGTTTTCCGAGTGTCCTACTACTTCTTGCTGTTAGAGCGGAATTCTTACAATTTACACTCTCTCCATCCCCGTTCATCAACCCTTATCTGTCTTTCTGATGCTACGGCCGGCGATCTTCTCTTCCATGCACGTTCCTTATATTTCATTCCATTTCCACTATGACCCAATCTCCCAGTCTTCACATGGATTCCTATTCTATGTCATCAATTTACCCAAATAGTCTCGTGCTTTGCCCGTCATCTCTTTTGGAGGCTTTACTCACTCATATTTCTTACTCTTTTACTTTTTCAACACTTTGATCTCCCTGCCTTCCATCTACTCACCTTTCTTCTTTTTCAAATATCGTTGTATTAGGACTTCCCAATCTTAACCGGTAGTGGGAACAACATCAGCTTACCTTGTAACGCTGGTACCATATCTTTTGTTTTGTCCCTTGAACTCCGTTACCCTGTTCGATTAATGCCTTCCCCACTGCAACATTGGTTGCCGGGATACACATACCCACTGATATAGCCATGTATGGGATATCATGTGCATACCTATATACATACATAATTGCTACTATCCTGCTCACAAAATATTTCCAAACGCTATTCAACTTACCCTGCTTCTAGAGCTGTGATGCACCTTCTTTCTCTTCACTGGTTCAGTCTGCCTCGTCCTATGTGACCTCTTGAGGTTTCCGCCCACTCTGTATACTCTAATTTCCCTTAGGCCACTCTAGCTTCCCCCTTGGTTCTCCTGTGTCTGACTTTATAGGACTTTTAGTACACTTCCCAGGGGGTCACCCATCCTAAAATTTCTCTCATTCCAGCACGCTTAACCTTGGAACTCTGATGAAATACGATGCTTTAATACTAGTATGATAGCGTCCACCTCACCGCATGACCTTCATCACATAATATGGAGTAAGTTGAAGTCTTAACAGATTTCCGAAACGTTCCCATAACACATCTCCCTTCGAATTAGAAAGGGTCTCTTACTCTTCTGACTCCACAATTACTATTTTAGCCCTTTTTCAATCCTCAATATTCACTTTTCACCTATGGATATGACTACTTTCCGTCCTAGACTTCCCGATTCCCAAAGGTGATGAACACACCTTGATCGCCGTTACTTATAAATACTTGGTTATCGGCCTTTGGATTTCTGCTCTCATTTTACCTCGTTCCTCATCCTTTCTATAACCGAGTCTTTCACAGTCCCGTCACTTATAGTACTCGTATCCTTGGCTACACGTGTCGTGATCTATCACTACCCTGTCATCTCGCTTTCTTCTTATTTCCTTCTTCCAATTACCCTTTCTTTTCTTACACTCGCTATCATTTCCGTTATTATATAACCCTTATTCCAAACTTCCCTACGAACTTGATAAGCCTTCCTTATTCGTTCTATAGCTCGCTTTTTCGTTTCACACTTGCCTTTATACTCTAGCTACATAGATCACACCATAGCTTTGGCCACCTTATCACTAGGCTTTACTTATTTTCATAACAATCCTCATTATATTCACATTATACCTTATTCGTAATCAATCCTATAGTATAACACTTCTTAACCCTTTACCCTTTCGTCCACTTTATCCTTAATATCTCACAAGTTTGTCTTATCAATACATTCGTATCCATCACAATTCTTTTCCTCGTACTCTTGTCTTAATCATACTATTACTTCCGATTCCGCAATTAATTTTTTTCTCGAGGTCGCCGTACTCGCAACTTAGTCAAATCTTATCATTACTATTGGCACGACCTTTCAAGCCATATCACAAACCTATATCTCATTCTCTCTTTATTTCTAGGAAAATTTTGGCGAGTTTCCTCTGTAATTGTTACTATCTCAAAACACCACGCGAAATACCAACAATGCCTCACGGGGCCAACATATTATATATATATATATATATATATATATATATATATATATATATATATATATATATCATATCATATCACGGCCACGCGGGCTCCCAATATCAACAACGATGTGAAAATGATGAACATACCTCGTATGCCCAACTCAAACGCACCTTTACACTTTCTTGTTTACTTTCTCTTTTAATCTTCAACTTGTATTTCAATCGTACTTTAATATCTTACCCGACATATATCTTTCATACCTTTGCTTACCTAGGTGCTCTGTAACTTCCAATATCGCTAGTCACTTTCTTCTGTCGATGCCATTCTTCTGCTGAAATCAAAGGTTAGTATAAGGAATCTCATTCCCTATGACTTGGCTCTATGGCACGATCTCAGATGTGAAAGAAGAGTAACCACCCTAGATGCCCCGTAGCCTCCTCATTTATAAATGTGGCGCGCTTCACACCATAAACAGGACTCTACTGGACACGACTTTGCAGACAACCCCTAGGACGAACTACTCTGATAATTTGTCACACCCCTACTTGATGGGGCATGACGGGCACCCGACCCTTACTTAGGGTCAAGCGAACCCGCTGATTCTCGTGATACTCATAATCTTACTGGACTCTTAAATCATGAAATGCATGCATAATGGAAGATTTTCAAAGAACAACATGCTTTTCGTCTTTCTCAAATCAAGTAAAATCGTAATCATATGAAATCGTAACATAATGCATAATGATACATCGGCTTACGGAGCGCTTACGAGACCGACATGCTATATACGTGACTGCGTACGCAAAGTCTCTAACATAAACCAAGATACCATAACATAGATACTCGACTCGGCGGACTCCGGAAGGAAATGGAGCTCGCCAATCCGGGGAACATCTTCTACTCATCCGTATACACTGCGCGGCATGAAACGCAGCCCCCGAAGAAAGGGGTCGATGCGGAATATGTCTTGAGCATGTAAAGCATGAAATACGTAAACAGATCGTACCGAAATAAGGAGTATAGAGAATTAGTACAGTAACCGAAAACCACAAGGCTTGCCTTTGAAACATAAATCATGCATGTCAATATCATATCCAATTCATTATGGGACTTAGAAACATAAGTGAATAATCATCTTGTACATATGCATATATAACGTGTCCCGGCCCTCTAGTGAGGGACTCGGTAAATAAGATCATCATATACATATACATATATATATATACGTGTCCCGGCCCTCTAGTGAGGGACTCGGTGAATAATCATATATATCGTGTCGTATATATATATACCGCCCCCTCTAGTGAGGGACTCGGTGAATAGAATCATCATATGACATCCCGGCCACCATCCCCATATCATCATATCATCATGTCATCATATATATATATATATATAACGTGTCCGGCCCTCTAGTGAGGGACTCGGTGAATAATGCGGTGGAATGGTGCACGAATACGTGTCCGGCCCGGGACTCGGTGAAAAGAGGTAATAACAGCTCGCACGAGCAGAGTAGTGAGAAACCATATGCATACAAATCATCATTACAGACTCAATGGATAAGTAGACGAATCAACGCTCGAGTATCAAACAATAGTCATATCAAATCCGTTCTAAACACCATTACGAACTATTAAGAGAGATCTTGAGGGATCGTAGACATGTATCAAACCAATCCGAGCCCGCCCATGAAAGTTACGGGCATTATTCATTATAGAATCTTTTACGAACGTATCGAAAGCAATCCGAGCCCATTTATGAAAGTTAGGGACCTTATTCGACATAGAATCCTTTAGGAACAAAAACTCTTTATGCAACATTTACTATCCAATCACACAAAAGACACAAGGACCATAGCTCGACTATATTAGGAATGCTAACATCAAGAAGTGAATAAGAATCGTAGACATGCTCGGATCTTAAGAATAGAGTTACCCCAAGGCTCGTATCATATCTTACTTACATCTAAGACATGCCAAAAGAAAGAAAGGGTAAGCTTTACATACCTGTTCCACCTCTTATTAGCTACGCTTATTCGTCAAGCTCGTAAGCCTACACTTAAAAGGATTCACACTAACGTTAGACTCTTTATTGCACACTTGTTCCAAATTTCAAATCAAACTACTCTATATTCTGCCGAAAATCGGGCAAAGATCTCCCCCGTTTATATGCCTAGCCCAAAATTACAATTCAGCAACCAATCAACAACAACAATAATACCAACATCAACAACACTATTATTCATACCAACATATTCCATAAACTTCCCACACGACGTTTTTTCAACATACAACAACAATATGCACTTTCTTCCATCCCAATCAAGGAGTATAATCTCATCAACACGCCAACAATGTTAGATACCATTTTTGTATGCATAAATCAGTCCATCCACACGGCCACAACACGTTCAAAACATCCCATAAATACAACAACTACAATACAACACTCTATGACCTTTTCTCCATAACTAGTTTCATTTTTAAGGCTTGCTAGACCTTCAAATAAACTCAACATAAAAGATGGGATAAATAACATACCTTATACTTGAAAAAAACTCAGCCACATCAACCTTTTCCAACACCAAGCTTAAGTAGAAGCAAGAACAATCACCTTTCACGGACTAGTTTGGCGTAATCTTGTCAAATTCTTGATTTATCGGACTATAATGCTTGGGGGAGGTGTAGAGAATTTTCTAGGACCCTTTGGAATGTTATTATGCTGAAAAAAATGGGGTTGATGGGGTATTTATACCCCCTCTAGGTCGGTTTCACCGACCTTCTCACGTGGGGCCCACGGAGCCATTTGGCAGCTTAGGGTCTTGCTCTTAAAATGGCCATAACTCTTGATTCTGACATCGTGTGAGGGCTCAATACCTATGGTTGGAAATATATTTCAATTATCTACAACGTTTATTCTTGGTGTTTTTCCAAATTCCAAACTTATAATGCCATTTTTCCCCTCCAAGTCAAATCATCCGAAAACGTTTCCTTAAATCGTCCTTTTGGAGGGCTTATGTCCATATTTGGCTTATGGGTCCTTCTTAGGACTTGCTCAACTTTCCATGTACTACTTGTATCACTTATAATATATCCTTTACAAAATCCCAACATGTGGGCCCCACCTTAACTCATGGTTTCGAGGGCTATCATCGAGTGATCATGTTAACCGATTTACTCCATACACTCTCCAAATGTCATATATATGTTCTTATGCTCGGATAAATAATCTTCATCCATAATCCTTGTGTAACTAGGTGTAACAAGCCGTCCCACGATAACGCGAAATTTTCCAAGGTGTAACACCGGGTATGTTATCGTGCACAGTTTTACTACATTATTCACCGAGTCCCATAATGGGCCTGGTACGTTATATGATGATATGATGATATGATTATTCACCGAGTCCCATAATGGGCCGGGTACGGTATATGACGATATGATGACATGATGATATGATTATGGCACCGAGTCCCATGATGGGCCGGGTACGGTATACGTGTACACGACTTTATTCACCGAGTCCCATAATGGGCCGGGTACGGTATATGATAATGATATGCATGATTTCATTTGTAAGGCACATGTACGTTGACTTCTTAGCTATTATACTTGTCTCCTGAATCTCTACTTCTCAGTTATGATCTTTTCTGTATTTCATGCTTTATATACTCGGTGCATATCTCGTAATGACCCCTTTCTTTGGGGTTGCGTTTCATGCCGCGCAGTACGGATGCTCGCTTTGGTGACCCTTCGGGCTTAAGATTTCTACTCGGTTGCCTTGGAGTGCTCCGTTGTTCGAGTCTGAGACTTTTGGCACGAATCTTCCGATATATGTATATGTTTATTCAAGGGTACGGCGGGCCCCGTCCCCGTCATATGTCACTATTGATACTCTTAGAGGTCTGTAGACATATGTGTGGGTTGTATATACACATTGTTCAGCTGTGTTAGCATGACTTGTATTTTGGGACGTTCCCTTTCGTAGTGGCAGCCTTGTCGGCATGCGTATATATATATATATATATATATATATGTATATATATATATATATATATATATATATATGTGTGTGTGTGTGTGTGTGTGTGTGTGTGTGTGTGTTTTGGGATGTTGTATGTAGTGGCAGCCTTGTCGGCTTGCGTGTATACAGTTGGGACGTTCCCATACGTTATGATAGCCTTGCCGGCTTATGTACTGTGTTATCTGTTGATGGTTGTGACTCCACAGGAGACAGGTTGCTTGATGTATACATGTGACAGTTCTGATATGACGTTCTGTCTTTATAAGTTCCATATTATGTTTATGTCACGA
>NW_026716941.1:0-29444 GCF_029784015.1 Lycium ferocissimum | reverse complement strand
TAGCGCATAGGTATGATGTTGAGGACCACTCAATCGACTTTCCTTCCTGATCTCTACCACGACCAGATGGTGTCTGTCAGCTTTGCCCTGGAGAGAGTACAAAT
The DNA here is from genome assembly GCF_029784015.1 of Lycium ferocissimum. Taxonomy (NCBI): domain Eukaryota; kingdom Viridiplantae; phylum Streptophyta; class Magnoliopsida; order Solanales; family Solanaceae; genus Lycium; species Lycium ferocissimum. Next base: position 29,340 of record NW_026716941.1, on the reverse strand, counting down.
GATGAAAAACCAGTTGTTAATCCTGTAGGCTGGACCCTGACTCTACCACGTATCAACAACGGACGGTACGCTTGATATGGCACAGCCGAGCACGGGCATAACAAACATTCGAACCCAAAGCAAAGACAACAGAATGTAGTCTACCACACTGAGTACATCGTGGTACAGGTGGTCTCCTCTGACTGGGATCGCCTCTATACTGGGAATCCAAAACTCTAGAGCTCTGACCCGGTCTGGGATAAGTGGGTCTATCAAACCTGGGTCTAGGAAACCGTTGAGGCGCACTAGTTTTTGAATGAGCTAGTGCCTAGAACATTGTTTCCTCGAGGCACCTCTAAACTCACAGTCAAACCCTAAAGAACTGACCCTCTTTCTCTGACCCCTATCACCATGGCACCGCACGGCCCCGAGCACCGAGTGCCTACTAACCGGTTCGCCAGAAAGGATGGCCCGTCTCATCTCCTACGTCTTTGTGGCATCTGGTGGAGGAACTGGGGTGCTGGAGTTGGGGTTGGGGCCCCTTCATGCTCCGTTGAAATGGGTGGAGTATGAGAGGTCCTAGATGGAACCTCATTCTGAGACTCACCCTCCTCTATATATGTCGGCGATCCCGCTCAGTCCCCCTTCCTACTACTGTCTTGCCCTTCTGGGCTGCTGTTAGTTTTCTCTTCACAGGTATCACTGAACACGTAACACACGAATAGGAAAAAGGGAAATCTTATATCATGGCTCTATTGCACGATCTATGAAGAAGAAGAAAGGTCAATCATTTCTAAATGCCCTGCAGACTTCTGTTTTTAAGTGTGGCGCACTTCACGCCCATAAACAAGACTCTACTTGACACGTCTCATAGACACGCCCTAGGACGAACTGCTCTGATGCCACTTTTGTCAAGACCCAACTGGAGGGCCATGACGGGTACCTAGAACTAGCCTACCGAGCACCACCTAGCATGTTTCTTCTAAGCTTATCTCGGTGGACCCCATGTCAATCTTGTAATTACATAAATTGAGCGGGCACAAATTCTCAGAATTAAACCCTGTTCACATAATGATCATCAACTTCGCCTCGTATATACATACACAAGCCCACAAGGCTACAAAAATGATATACAAGCTATACATTAGGAAGGTCACGAAACTTCTATTATCCACACATGTCTACGAACCTTTATCTGGAGTACTGGATATCATAAGGGTGGGACAAGACCCCGCAATGCCCAAAATACATACACAAAAGAAGTATACCAATAGACTGCAACTCCGAAGTAGTGGAGTGCTCCTAAATATCGGCTGATGAAGCTCCTAAGGGTCCAATCCGTCTCCCTGTCTACCTGCGGGCATGAACGCAACATCCACAAGCAAGAAGACATCAATACGAATAATGCACTGAGTATGCAAAGCATAAACAACAACAAATGAAGATATAAGAAGCAGGAGATAAAGAGATAACTTGTATACCTAATTGCCTCTTAAGGCGAATATCATGCATGCTTAACTTATCTTTTCAAAATTTCGCCCTTACATATATATAGTATATTGCTGTGAAACGTACCGCCCGATCCATGTGTATATATATTTATAATAGTACCGAGGAACGTACGGCCCGATCCATATATATGTATATAATAGTGCCGAGGAACGTACGCCTGATCCATATATATTTATATAATGGTGCCGAGGAACGTACGGCCCGATCTATATATATGTATATAATGGTGTCGAGGAACGTACGGCCCGATCCATATATATGTATATAATAGTGCCGAGGAACGTACGGCCCCATCCATATATGTATATAATAGTGGTGTCAATAGCATGCATGAGAGCCCAAATAAAATGCTACTACTCTATCGGAGTGACGTAAGGTCGGTAACCTCCGATGTGTCATTATGGAATCATCACCATCACTATATCTCACCTTGAAGGAAAAACTATCATGAGGTGAGATCAACAATAATGAATAAAATTGGTAATCATGTGACAAGCTCAATAGCATCATGAAAACATTAAGAACTTTAAGCTTTGGCTTCTCTAGAATTGGAATCATCATCATTATTCTATCTCTCTTTGCTGAAACCATAGCATAAGATAAGGCCAATTATAATGAATGAAATCAAGAAGCATATGGTAATCTCAATCATATCATGAGATCATCTCAACTTTAGACTTTGGTTCCATTAAACATGGAGCCATCATAGGAATATTGACAATAAGGGACTTCTAGCATATCTAGGAGTAAAAGTAATGTGGATGGCATATATGGAATCATAATATAGGAATCATGCCTTTGAAAGAAAGGGGTTAGCCTTACATAACTTTACGTCTCCTTAATTACTCAACGTTCTCGTCCCAAGTCCACAAACTCTACATTCAAAGGGTCATGCTAAGATCAGATCTTAAAAATACGCTTGAGTTCAAACTAGAGCAACTAAAAGGGCTAACGGAAATTGGGCAAAGACTTCATCTATTTCATCAACTTCCACCATATCATAAAACAGCTCCCAAACAACAATAATAACATCCATAATATCCTAGTCAAGGAACTATATTCAATTCCATCTCAATTTCATCCAAAATCCTCTTTTCAAATTCACCCAAAGTCATCTTCTTCACCGCAACATTTATGGCTTCTCTACTATAGATTTCCTCCTCACTAAGAGTTACTAAACCTTTTTATCACTTAAACATATGAATAGGATGAAGAACATACCTAAAAATAAAGGAACTTCACTTCACTCAACTCCCTCTTCGAGACCAACTTCACCACAACTTCAAAAGGAAACAAGACTCATCACTCTCCATGGATTTACCTTGAGGGGTTGATGTTGATTCTCTATTTGGATGATATGGAAAAGTGTGGAGTGATTGGGAAACTTGAAGAACTCTTAGGAATTGTCTATAGTGGTGGGGAAATAAGTGTGGAAAGTTAGGAATGAATTTGGGGTCGTTTGGGATTTAAAAGGTGGCAAAATCACCCCCCCCCCCCGATCCACTTGGCGATGAGTGTGCGACCTAGCACACTGAGTGTTCGGCTACACACTCCATCCTCAGCTTAGGGATAGTTTTGGACAGTGAGGCCAGCCAATTTGGCAAGTTGGCGACCAGTGTGCAGCTCAGCAGACTCAGTGTGCGACCGCACACTGCCCATTTTCCCCGATTTCGCGAAAATACATTCTTTTCGATCCGTTTGACCTCCAATCCTTATGGAACCTTCTTGGAAATTGTATAAAACTTCATTAACCTTCCAAGGGGCTCTATATCTCTTCCTAAAGGTGATGTTAAGCAATGAATAACTCAAGTGATGCAGAATTTCCCAAAACATGACTCAACCTTAACTTTCTCCGACGAACTTGCTTCCATTGTCCCATATGGATTTGAAACCTTAAGGTATACACTTAAGATCATTAGATATCCTTCTTAAACTTATAAGGGTTTCATTTTAATTTTAGTATTACGTTAGTCTATTCATAATACAAATATCACGAAATTTCCAAGGTGTAACAGTTCACCATTTCAAACATGAGCTGAAACTTTCCTTTTAGCTCTTTCTTCAAAAGTCTAGCCCTTGACCGGGAATCCTTTACTCCATTCTTGACTATCATAACCTTAAAGTCACTTGAAGCCTCTGCCTTTCCATTTAGGGTTTTAGTCGGAACTTTCAGAATTTCTCCCAATATCTTTTCCTTCAACACAAATTTAGTCTCACTAACTGATGCAATGAGAGTACTGATCAGAGTAGAAGAGATTTGCATAGAATTCAGAAACCCGTTCCTCATACACACTCGGTACAGGTGGAGCAAAGAAATGACTTCATCCCTAAAATTCAACAATTTCAATCAATTATTTCATTCCAGATTTTTTTGCAACTTCAGGGTCAAACACCCTTCCCAAAGAACACTTTTTGTTTCCCCAGAGTTTCTCTTCTCTTAATTTCACTTTGAGAAATAATTTTTCTCACCCATTGTGTCACGACCCAAACCGATGAGCCATGACTAGTGCCCGAGCTGGGCACCCGTATACGACCTGCTAGATATAATCGATCGAAATCGAAAATAATATGGCACTGCGTAAAAGCATGCTATGAACTCATCATGTCATACATCAAAGAGAACACTGTCTCGAGAAGCCACAAACTAACCAAAACATAACAAATATGCAAGCCGACAAGGCTGCCACTATACACGGGGACATCCAAGACGAACTACATCGATATAGCTGACCAAATCGTATATACACAACCCACATATGTCTACAGACCTCTAAGAGTATAACAAAGTCTATGTCAAAAGGATCTATACCAAAATAACTCAAGCTCCGGAACAATGGAGCACTCCAAGCGGCTGGTCAGAAGTCCTAAGCCGGAGGATCACCAAACTGAGTGTATGTTCCTGCGGGCATGAAACGTATTCCCCGAAGAAAGGGGTCGGTACGAATAGTAATGCGAGTATGTAAGGCATGAAATCAACATATACATAAAATCCTGGAAAACATTTGAGGCGTGTCAATGAATGGGCAAAATAAATGCATCAATATAGCTATATCAAAGAAACACATATATCCATAGAAATATTACAACAAAGGCTATAGCGTCACCCCCTGTCAATTGTGCCATATATATACACATCATAACAAAGGCCACAGCGCACCCTTTGTCAACTGTGCCATATATATACACATCACAACAAAGTATTACAGCGCACCTCCTTCAATCAGCCATATATATACACATCACAACAAAGGCCACAAGACACCCCAATCCGTGCCATATATATATACATCACAACAAAGGCCACGGCACCCCCGTCAATCGTGCCATATATATACACATCACGAAAGAAAGGCCACGACACACACATCGTGCTATATGTATACACATCACAACAAGGGCCACAGCATCAACCCCCTGTCAACTGGGCCTTGTAATACACAACAAAGGTCACAGCGTCACCCTTGTCAACTGTGCCTTACATATACATGAAGAATGAAAATGAGTGCAGTGCATAATCAAAATGAAATAATAAAGCTCTTTGTAATGTCACAAAGTAACCATATACATATAATATACTCATGGCATGCATAGGAGTTCAAATGAAAACTATTGCTCTATCCCACCTTAGAGGAATAATTTATAAGGTGAGATCAACAACAATGAAATAAATCGAGAAAATCATGAAATAGCTTAACATTTTCATATCATCGTTGAAATCATATTTGAGACCTTTAAGCATAAAATCATCCTCAACGTAATCCTCATAAAAACATACTTGTTCTTAACATCATAAGAAGCTTTAAGAGTCATAAACTTCTAGCTTTGAAATCAAGGAGGTTATGAAAACACTTATGGAATCATACCATAGGAATCATGCCTTTGAAAGAAAAGGACGAGTCTTAACATACCTGCCCACTCTCCAATTATGTACACCTATTCGTCCGAGCTCGTAAGTCTACATTTAAAAGTATTCACACAATCGTTAGACTCATCGTAGTATATTTGTGCTAAGCTTTCAAATCAAACTATTTTATATCCTGCCAAAAATCGAGCAGTATTTCCCCTGTTTATATGCCTAGCCCGAAATCTCAACTCAAAGAACCAACAAAACAAACAATAATACCAACATCAATAACATCATTTCCAACACCAATATGTACCATAAAACAGCCCACACGCTATTTTTCAACTTCCATAACTAACCAACTTACTACACAATTATTTAACGACTTTGTCTCCGTAAATAAGCCTTAAATAATACCAAAAGAGAAAGATTCATACCTTTTTTCTTGTTAAGACAGCAATACCCTCAATATCCATGCTAAAATTCACCGCAAAACAATACTAGAATCACAACCATGCGTTACCCGGACCTAAACCACTACTCCGCGACTTAAAAATTGCTCACTTTTGATTCCCTCACTTTCTCTCTTCCGATTTCTAGAATTTTCTAGGAAAATATAATGAAAAAAAGGGGTTATTACCCTTTATATAGGGTCAAATTCGGGTCGGGTTTACTGTAGCATTTACTGTAGCACGCGTTTCTGCTCTGTCAGCCGAACTTGTAACATCCATAATTCTCTACTCCGATGTCCTATTGATGAGCGATTTGTTGTGTTGGAAACTAGAATCGATGAAATTCATTTTAGGCTTTTGTTTCACTTCAAAACACTTCATATGCGAAGAGATATTCGTCTCCCAATTTGGACCAAAATTTTCACACAAAACTTCACCTATCCTTTCTCTAAAGTCGTACTACTCCATTTCTTCCACTCATTTCCTTATAAAACCTTTCTGTATACCTTATATACATTCTTCACTCATTAAATATACTTAATAATGCTTGCTCTTTGCATTCCAAAGTGGTTTTATTTAACCATAAATCAACGTACTTATGTTTCAAATTTGATAAGTGCTTCTTCGAAGATACGAGGTGTAACACTTTGCTTGTTTAAGGAACTGAATTCCTTAATCATCTCACTCCTTCTCTTCTTTGAAGGGTTTGATTCATTTGTCAACCTGTCACCCTTAGCTAGTGTGGCCCTTGACTTACTGTTTCTTTTCTTTTCCTTCTTCTTAGCAATTTCCCTCACAAGTGAGACATCTTCCGCTTCTGGTTCTTTCTCTTTATCATTAACTTTGGAAACTTCAGTCTCCATATCCACTAACTCAATTTCATCAATCAATCTACTCTTTGTCTGAGAACCCCTAGCTCTTTTTCTACTATTTGCTTTACTTGCTCGAAGAGTTGATTCAAGGGCTGCCTTAGCTGCATGCTTACTCTACCTGGTTCTTGGTGTGGTTCAACCAAAGGTAGTTCTCACTGAGGATGTGGATCCTTTGGTTTCTTTGACCTTTGACCTTTTTATATTTTAAAGACAAGAGGTATCTCATCTTCATTAGACTCATCAGCATTTGCATGTTGACCATGATCCTTCTCTGGTGACATCTCAGCAAGAGGTACGACATCATGAAGTACAGGCTCAGGACTTAGGATCAGGTCTAGGTTCCTCCTAGATGACCCTGGTCCCTCATCCCACACAGGAGTTGTCATAGGTCCAGTTTCAAGGGTTCTTCGTGAAGAGGGAACTGGTCTCTCAATTATTTTTTGTAAAGACCTCACATTTTCTAACTCACTCATGGTACACATGGTCTGAGCAAGTTCTTCCATAAGAGCAACATCACTACTCATCCTGCAAAAACGTCCCTGACCAATCCGAGAAATAGTACCATCAACTTTTATAGGATACTCATCCATTGACTGAGCTACTTCTTTACCAAGATCAACAGAAGAAGAGTTACCTTTTTATATATTGTTTATGTCTTCCACATTGTTTTTGTCAATCTGAGCGGTTTGTTCCTCTTTGTCATGCGTGACTTTTCCTTTTACAGACCCTGAAGAGACCAGGTCCTCTTTAGCTTGATTTAATTTCTCTGTGCTCTCGAAGGGTTGACTAGTAACTTCAATACCATTGTCCTGTTCTTCTCTTTCGTCAATTGTTTGAAAGTACTTAGACACTGATACTGTATACCCACTGCTGATAGAGTCAGGTTTTTAGATTTGGACAGAGGTGGCTGAAGAGGGCACAGTTTTTCTGCTAGTTTGACTTGAGATAGGGGATTTTGAGGATGAGGTACCAAGATTTAAATTGATGGAGGTTTGGGATTTTAGGGAGAGCATGGGCTGGTTTGATTCAGGAGGACTTTGAGTGGTGAATCCTTCTCTCGACATAATCAATAGTTTGATTTAAGAAGGAATGGGAAGAGTTTTAAGAGAATGAGAGACAGCAGGTTTGTAATCAAATAAGAGAGGTGAGAAGATATGTTTGGATTTTCAATTTCAAGTGAGAAGAAGAGGAATGCAGTCGTGGGTATTTGAGAAGGAACGGGGACGAATGGGTCGGGTCGATATAGAGAAGGTGTAGCATTTTGGGGAGGATTTTCAAAAAGTTAACTTGGCACTTGAATTTTTAATTTTATACAAATACTGAAAAGGCTACGAACCTGGGCTATAGAGACTAGGTCTCTGAGATTCTTTCGGCAAAGGCTCTGAAATGTGCCATGTCACATCTGCTTACGTTGTTCTGAGATATCCATGCGTCTATACCTGTAACAGTGTAGAAGTGAGTTAGATATTGCTAAAAATATTTTTACAGGATTATACCACACCTCTTGACCCAGCCATTTTCAGCAACGTCCTTTCTACATTCAAACGATGCATATTTAGAGCTTTGCTCTGCATCTAGAGAGAATATTTGAGCATTTTCTCTTAAAAGTATCCCATGGTCTGAATCACAGAAAGGTGTATTTTCAAGTTTTCTAATTCTAGTGGCACACCCTCTCTTTTGCAGTTACTTGAGTGAGAAAGCAATATTCATTTTCTTGATCTCCTCCTTTTTTCACACTCAAGCCTTCCATCACAACTACTGACTCAGCTTGGGACCACATTCCAGATTGGGTCCCTTGGAATAATGAGTGGAGTGAGTTGAACTCCCCTTTTCTTATTCAGGGAAGTTTGTTACTTCTTGATGCAGTAAGAATTCCTCCTCTCCTGATTTTTTTTTAGTAGTGTCTTCACTATATAGATAGTTGGAGATGCTGATCTTCTGAAGTCCGTGCCCTTGTCTGTCTTTTGTACTAAAGAGATCCATGGATATGGTTGAGGGATAGGTCTCTTGCAAGATATTCACCTTGTTCAGGCTTTTCTTGAGTTGATTTTCTCTTGTAGCTTCTTCAACCTGTTCCCTCTGATCTATAATACACACCACTGTATCATCCCTTTCTTGCTCGGAACTATTGAGTTTTTTAATTATCTCCTTCTTTTCTTCAATGCGTTCATGATGCTCATTTGACAATTTCTTAATCAAGGAGACTAATCTCTCATGGGGACATCCCTTTATCTTTACTTGATCATTAAGAGGATTAAATTTAACGTTCTTTCTTTTACTTCCAGTGTAAGATTGTTCACTTGAAATAGAGTCTGACTCATCCGTTGAAGTTTCGCTGTTGTCCTCACGGTGATTTTGCTTGAGATCTTTGCCATAGTTTCTTCTCTTCAAAGATTTATCACTTCTTCGAATCAATCTTTGAAACCGTCGAGTGAGATACTTCATTTCTGATTCATCATCGTAGCTTGAATCTCTTCTACTCTCATTATCCGGAGCATTTGTTTTCTATTTCTTTGCCTCCTTCTCTTCCAAATCTAAATTTCTCGTAAGCTCGTGTATCTTGAGGTAGTGAATGAGTTCCTCAATGGTCAGATTTTAGAGATCCTTGGTTTCAATGATGATATTCACCTGGTTCAACCAAGATTCTGGAAGTGCATCAAGTAGTTTGTGAACCAGAAGCCTTGTCTCCATGATTGACCCTAGAGAGTGAAGTTCATTTATGATTGAGGTGAATCTAGTATGCATGTCATGTGATTCGCCAACATTCATTTTGAAAAATTCATATTTTGAGTAGAGCATTTGACGGGCATCCCAGATTTCCTTTGCAGAAACACATTTGCTCCTGAGGCTTGATGCTGAGCTGGATTCTCCTTCTTCGTTTGATAAGACAGCCATTAGAATGAACCTTTCTAGGTATTAAACTTTTAGAAAGGGCTTGCTTTGACATCAATCGTTGAAGGTTGTGCGTTCACCAGACACAATACGGAGAGACCTGGTTGTGTGCCAGTTCCCTTATACAGTGCAGTAAGTAAAAAAAGCACGATTTTACCGTGAAAAACTCCTTGCTCAAGGGATTACGACCTACCCAGTAGGATTTCAACTTCACTAAACAAGAAACTTCAGATTACAAACTGTTGCAAACTAGGAAGTAACTCCCATAATCCCTCACCCATTACAATAGTAGCAACCTAGGAACTAACTTCCATAGTCCCTCAACCTTTCCAATACTCCGATTGTAAATACCTTTACTTGACTAACTGATAGATCTAAGTGCATTCGAGTTTTGATGATTGTCAAACTGTTTTAGAACCAGATAAGAGACCTGGTCTATAATCTGCTCTTTGTGCACGTTGCACTATCGGCAGAAATAGCTGTAAAGCCGAGCCACTTGCTGCACACAAGTACAATTGTGAGTTGGCCCATGCTTTAGGTCAAAAGCGAACAAGTGGTCGCTATCCATCCTACAAGCTCCTACTATATATACAACATGATGGCAACATATTGAGTAGACTTGAAAACCTAATCTATAATCGTGCAAAACTGCCGACATAAGTTCTCAAGATCTCTCAAGAACAAAGCCACCTACAAGTTGAAGAACCTGATCCAAATACAAGATTTAGTCTATATGTTTTAGGTTGTTGTGAATCTTTGTTTATTGTGCTTAAATTGTAACCTACTCTTCTGAGTTAAGAAGCTATTTATAGGTTGTTTGAAATGTATCAAAGTGTACTTACTGGAAGTGTGCTTTAGCAAGCTTTCGAGCCGTACACTAGGCTAGAGTTAGTCTAGGTGTATTAGTGGTCCTTGGCTAGAGTTAATCAAGTGGAGGTGCTTGTAATCAGAGCATTGCAAGTGAGGAGGGACTATGGGGGTTAGTTCCTAGGTTGCATAAGCATTATTCTAAGGGTAAGGGATTATGGGAGTTAATCCCTAGCTTACGATAGAATTGTAACCTGAAGTTGCTTGGTTAGTGGAGTTGAAATCCTATTGGGATAGGTCGTGATTTTTAATCCCTTGAGCAAGGAGTTTTCCATATAAAAATCTAGTGCTGACTCTTGTACTGCATTGCATAAGGGAACTGGTACACAATCAGGTCCCTCCATACATTGTTTAGTAGACACATGGCCTGTAATAATTGGTATCAGAGTGGGTTCTTTCCAAAAGGGTAACACCTAGAAAGGATCTTCATTATGGCCAGTTCACTAAACCAAATGAAGAGAGAGTGCATCACAAGTCCTTTAAGATTCAGTGCAGAACGCTATGACTGGTGGAAGACTAGAATGGAAGCTAATCACTGCTAAAGATCCAGAACTTTGGAGCACCATTTGTGATGGTTAACTCACCAAAGCCACACTCTGCGACAAGACCAGGGAGCTAAGTACATTCTTGTTCGAATCCTTGGATCAAAAGAACGCAATCTGGTTTCTTCCTGTAAAATAACAAGGCAAATCTGGGAAGCTCTTAAAAGTACATGTGTTGGAATAAACAAAATCAACACAAAGCTTAGATCTCTTAAGATGAAGGATGGTGAGACCACCCAAGATCCAAAGAGAAGAAATAGTCTTGATAATGAGAGCAGAAGTGAGTCAATCGATGATGACTTAGAAATCGCATATCTCACTCACAGTTTCAAAGAATCGTTCAGAAAAATGCTGAATCCTTGAAGAGGAGGAGTAACAGCAAAGATCTCGAGGATAACTCCAATGAGACAGCTATAGGAGGTTAGATGTCACACCCCGATCTTACTAGGGTGTGATGGGCACCCGACCCCATACTCGGAGCCGAGCGAACCCGCTGACTCTTATTACATACATATTCTCTTTGGATTCTTAAAACAAATGATAGTAAAATACATAGTAAAATTTTCAAAATCTTTTTGTCGTTTCTCAAATTAAACACAGTCTGTAAACATAAGGGCTCTGTAACATAATGTATAGTAAAAACACATCAACTAGTAGAACCCTTTTTAAAGCTGACACTCTAGACCCACGACTCTGTCTGCAAAGTCTCTAACTCGAACATGACATCATAGCATAGGACTCTTGACCCGGCAACTCTCCAGAGCAAATGGAGATGCCAACTCCGCTGGAACATCTTCTATAGTGGCTTCGATCATCCGGGTGTACCGCGCGGCACGGAACGCAATTTCCGAAGAAGAGGGGCTCAAGACGAGCATGTACCGAGTATGTAAGGCATGAAAAGTAACTCGCTCGGATGTAATCATGTGTAATAACAAAGTATGGAGATGTAGAACATATCATGTAGAAGAGGGTATCCGTACATATGAGACATATCAAGTGTAAGGAGTAAGCTATACATATGGAACATGTAACCCGTACATATAGGACATATCATGTGTAAAGTCAGTAACCCTCGATACGTGGAACATATCATGTAAAGTCGTAATCTGTACATATGGAACATATCATGTAAAGCTGTAATCTGTACATATAAGTGCCTCTGAAGGCGGAATCATGCATGCTTATCCGGTCATATCATGTCATAGCGCCGAACAAGTCGGCTCACCCACATGGCGCCGAAGTACGTCGGCTCACCCATATATCCCGCGTCCGGGTGATGATAACGCCACCGACCAGTGGCAATGAACATGTATCCCTTCCCATATCCCCATGTTTCCCCTCCCTCCCCCCATGTACATATTTAGCACGCATGAGAGCCCAAGGAAAGTCATGTACCCATCAGAGTGACGTAAGGTCGGTAACCTCCGATGATGTTATGGAATAACCATGGGCGCTTTGCCTCACCTTGAAGGAACTAGGACAATAAGGCGAGACTATCAATGAAGAGTAACTTCACGGGAAACATGAAACAGGATCACAACATATCGTTTCATATACTTTGGAACCTTTAAAATAGTCATTGTCCATAAATGGAATTGAGAAATCAAGAAATAGCTTATCATTTTTCATATCGTCGTGTTCATGGTAGAAACATATTCTCGTCATATTCATCATAGACATTTTCTCATATCTGGCATCATTGTTCTCACTATATGATCATGTTCATCGTTTTGGTCGTAAAAGCCCTCAAAAATCATAGACTTGGTTTTGGAGAAAAATGAATACTTTGAAAAACATTTATAAACCTTTAGGAAGGAAATCATGCTTTAAAACCATTTCTTCTAGCTTTTGAAAATGAAACGTTATGGAAGCGTTTAACTCATCTCACGTAGGAATCATGCCATAGAAAGAAAGGGCGTAGCCTTGACATACCTGCGCCGCGCCTTATTAGCTACGCTTATGCGTCCGAGCTCGTAACTCTACATTTAAGAGGATTCATACTAATATTAGTCTCTTCATCGCACATTTGTACCATACTTCAAATTATACTATTTTATATTCTGCCGAAAATCGGGCAGCATCTCCCCTGTTTATATACCTAGCCCGAATTCTTAATTCAACAACCAACAACAACAACAACAATACCAACATAAATTATAATGTTTCCAACTCCAAAATATCTCATAAAACAGCCCACACGCTGTTTTCCAACTTTTATAACTAATTAACTCAGTATACAATTATTTAATCGCGTCTTCTTCGTAAATAAACTGGTATTAACATAAATAGGAAGAGATTCATACCTTTCTCCCTTTAATATTGCTGTATCTCCACTTTTTCGCGCTAATTTTAGGCCACCACACGCCCACTATATGATTCTGCAGCAAAAACTATACGCTATCCGAATCGAAATTGGAAAATTATACCGGTTTGGGCAAAAATTTGGTTTGGGAGTCAGAGAACTCTCCAGATTTTCGAGAGTTTTTCGGGGTGTTTTTCGGGGTTTGGCGAAAATGAGGGGGTTCTCCCCTTTTTATAGTCATTTTCGGTTCTGCTTGAACCGACATTGAATTCCTTCGCGCGTTCGCGTCCCTTGGGCGCGTTCGCGCGTGTTTAAATAATTTTCGCGCGCGTTCGCGCAGTAACTATTCTGACTGGACCTTCGTTCAGTAAAATGGTCATAACTTTTGATTCCGATATCGTATGAGGGCCCACAACCTATGGTTGGAAAGGTAATTAAATTATCTACAACTTTCATTTCTGAGCATTTTCCCAAATTCCAAACTTACAATACCATTTGTGCCCCTCGAAGTCAGATCACCCGAAAACGTTTTCTTAAATCGTCCTTTTGATGGCCTACACTCATTTTTGGCTCATGGGTCCTTCTTAGACTTACTCAACTTTCCATATACTACTCATATGTCCCTTCACACGTCTTTCATAAAACTCCAAGCATGTGGGCCCCACTTCATCTTACGAATAATCCAACGTACAAAAGTACGGGATACAACATGGTTGTCAATTCTTCTAGAGGAAGCACGTGTCACGCTCATGCTCTAAAAATACAGGGTATAAGATTAGATATCTATAAAAATGGTTACAGAGAGAAAGGCAGCTGAGAAACTTATGAAAGAAGCCCTAACTGCATGGAGAAATTCAATAAAGGAATCCGAAGATGAAGTTGACTCAAATAATACACCTAAGGGTGGAGTCAATTATAAAGCCTCAATGAGTAACTTGAATCCCCGTCTCCTAAAAGAATCTGGGACCTATGATGAAGCCAATAAAATGAGGTAGATCCTCTTAAACATCAGGTAGAACTAGAGGTCACTCTCACAAAAGGTTGATCTCGCGATAAAAAGGATTTGAGAAGCAGCCTACGTGACTGCTTAAAGAAAAGAAGGAGTTAACTGAGAAGCTTGACAGTGCCGAACAAGAGAGTTATGATATTATCGTCAGCATCATAGATCTACAAGAATAAGTGGAAGAAGTTACCAAGGAATATCATTTACTAAACAGCCAGATCAAAGAGCTGAAGAATACGATCTATGGAAGGAAAGAGACAGCAAAAGGAGATCAGGTGGAGCATAAAGGTAGACAAGAATGTGAACCCCAAAAGATCAGTAGTCTCAATCATCATCAAAATGAAGATACTGCCAAACAGAGGTCAAGAGAGGAGGAACTTGCTCCGCATCAGAAAAATGAAAACATACCTAGTTTAGAAGGAGGAAGCTCAAGCTTTACTGGTCATCATCCTAAGGTAGCCGATCTGATACGGGTTCCCATGCAGAGCCAGTAGTTCAGTTTGGAGACCTGGGTGAGAAAAGGACAGTCAAAAGGTAGTATTTAAAGTGTTGTTGCACAAAATCCTTTCGAAAAACTTGAAGAATGTCATCTCACTCAAGGAACTCTGAGGGGAATATTTGCTTTAAAAAAAACACTCTCCTATTATATTGAATCTGCTTGATGCTGAAGAAAATGCTACAAGGATTCAGAAAACTCAGGGTGAAGTTATTTCTCATGGATGCTTAGTGGAGCAAGCACAAAGGGACTTGGTCCCTATGACTCTGGTTAGTAGTCTTTCTAATGCTTATATGAGCTAAATTACTAACAGGCCATGTCATTGAAAATCCTCTCGCCCTTTTTTCAAAACTTAAGACCAAGCGTTACATCTTTTCCTGAATCGAACCGGTTTGTAGGAAAACCTTGGTGATCCCTCCTCTTCTCACAAAGTCTTGCCCTTATCGATCATGTCTATCAAACGGATTTGCCTCTCAAGCTATCCCAGACATGAACAGTTTTTCCTCACTTTTTGAGAATACATCCCCGTTGGAACCACAGTCACCAAATTCCTCCACAACATCGCTAGTTTGAAAGACCAAAATTTGGTCTCTGCACGCTTAGATTCCCTCACAACTAGTCCCTCTACAACTCAAAGTGACCAAACTCATGAAAAATTTGTATGCCAATCCTTAAATCCTGTTCCATATGGTAAACCTTATTCTGATGAAGAGTGGTTAAAACACTCTCTGCTTCCAAATTCCTCCAAACCACTAAGATAATTAATGCAAAGTATGATAAATCATAGCATCTAGAAAAATAAGGGATTTTGAATGTGTAACTAATAAGGTCTGAAGTTCCGCTGTTGAAAAGTCGAGTACGTGAGCAGTGTTATCAAAGGTGCGCTTTAAGTGCACTTAAGCCCTGAAGCGAGGCTCAAAACATGTTGAGCGCTTCGCCTCTCTTTATGTGCGCTTCAGTGTCATCATCAAGGCTCTAAGACATACTTTTCCTTGCCAATGAGCCTCTCTTGCAGAGGTGACACTAGAGGATTGATATTTCACTTTACCGTAATATTTTTACAATCACTTTGTCCATATATTTGTTATTCATGCTTATTATTATCAATCTTTGACAACCATATACATATTTGTATTTTTGCACCATTGCGCTTTTTTCATTAAAGCCCCCACTTTATTTGCGATTTGCGCTTAAAGCCCCAGCTGACCTTAGAGCTTTTTTGCGCTTTTCGCTTTTGATAACACTGGCTGTGAGGGCATAGATGACTTTAAAAGTACCTGTACTACTAAGGAAAATGAAGTTGCAGCGAAAATTTCAGGTAATCCCTTCTCCCTCAATTGGGATAAAGATGCAGAGGACTCTGTCTTAAATAAAGATGATAACTTGGCAAAGTGAAGTGGAAATTATGGCTGGATGAGTTGATGCCTCATAAGCTGCAAGGGATGATGACAAGGTTAAGGGGGAAGGAAGTAAAACAGGAAATCTGCAAGAGGAACCTAGTCTCTAAACTCCAGGAATGTTCGAATCATTCATTCATCGGACCACTCCTACCTCAATTAAAATTCCAGACCCCTCTAGGGTATAAAAGATAGCATCCCTGTGGCTATGCTCTTTAAAGAACCTTTCTCTGAGAAGGCAAGTGAGTCTAAAAACTCTGTTCTTGAAATAGATTTTGATAAGGAGAAGAGCATGGGTCGACCTCCTAAAGCGTAAAGGAAACACAACAGCAAGCAACCATTGAAATCAGTAGGCTTGAAGCTTAAAATGATAGTCTGAGAGCTAAATTGGTTGGACAGACACACGAACCTGGTCCCAGCAGTGAACTTGTCCATGCAAATGCTGAGCTCCAAGCTAAAAATGCTTACTTATAAGAGAAGGGTAATGAGCTTCATGATCAGTTGATCGAGAATCAATGAGCTACTGGTGCACAAGTTTCCTAGCTCGTGCTCTCTAGCTCTTCTCCTTGTTATGTTCTTCATACTTGAGTCTTCTGAGCCCTAAAATCCCCTCTGGCTACCTCCAGTCCTCTCGACCTCTGACATGATTAATTATCATGTTCGTAGTATTTAGACTACTGCTTTGGATAATTACTTCATCCTGCCATTACACATGTCTGTGTTTGTTATCTTTCTGATGATGTTAAAAGGGGGAATACAATGTTGAATTGAAGGGAATATTGTATGCTGAGTATGCTAAACTCAAGGGAACATCAGTCTAAGAGTTTGTCATCATCAAAAAGGGGGAAATAATTGATAGTTCCAAGTGCATTCGTGTTTTGATGATTGTCAAACTATTTCAGAATCAGATACGAGACTTGGTCTGTAATCTGCTCTCTGTGCACCTTACACTATCAGCAGAGACAGCTGTAAAGCCGAGCCACTTGCTGCACACATGTACAACTGTGAGTTGGCCCATGCTTTAGGTCAAAAGTGAACAAGTGGTCTTTATCCATCCCACATGCTCCTACGATATATACAACATGATGGTAACATATTGAGTAGACTTGAAAACCTAATCTGAAATCGTGCAAAACTGCCGACACAAGTTCTTAAGATCTCTTAAGAACAAAGTCACCTACAAGTTGAAGAACCTGATCCAAATACAAGATTTAGTCTATGTTCTTTAGGTTGTTGTAAATCTTTGTTTATTTGTGCTTAAATTGTAAACCTACTCTTCTGAGTTAAGAAGCTGTTTGTAGGTGGTTTGAAAAGTCTCAAAGTGTATTTGCTGGAAGTATGTTTCTGCAAGCTTTTGAATGGTACACTAGGCTAGAGTTAGTCTACGTATATTAGTGGTCCTTGGCTAGAGATAGTCAAGTGGAGGTGCTTGCAATCAGAGCATTACAAGTGAGGTGGGACTACGAGGGTTAGTTCCTAGATTGTGTAAGCGTTATAGTAAGGGTGAGGGATTATGGGAGTTAATTCCTAGCCTACGAAAGACTTATAACCTGAAGTTTCTCACTTAGTGGAGTTGCAATCCTACGAGGGTAGGTCGTGATTTTTAATCCCTTGAGCAATGAGTTTTCCACGTAAAAATTTAGTCCTGACTCTCGCACTACATTGCATAAGGGAATTGGTACACAACCAGGTCCCTCCATATACTATTTGGTGGACACACGGCCTGCAACACTAACTCTAGCTAAGGAAACTAAGGTTGGCTACCTCTAGCCAAACCCAACTAATACACTGAAGCTAACTTTAGCCAAAGGTACCACTTAATAGATTGAAAGGTAAATTGCCTAACAATTACTAAGAATTTGAAATACCTACAACAACTTTCTTTTATGGAAGAGTAGGTTTACAATTTTAGCACAACGGTTTACAATTTTAGCACAACAGAACAAAGATTTACAACGATGTACCTAATGAACATAGACGAAACTCATATCAGGATCTGGTTCTTCAGCTTGAAAGTAACTTTGTTCTTGCGATCACTTGAATTCTTACGGCGAAAGCTTTTGCACAAGTTAGATTAGGTTTTTCAAGTGACACACAATATGTTGCAACATGTTGTATATATAGTGGGAAGCATATGAGATGGATACAGACCACTCATTCAATAGTTTGACCTAAAGCATGGGCCAACTCACTGCTGTACTTATGTGCAGTGAGTAGCTCAGCTTTACAGCTGTCTCTATTGACGGTGCATGGTACATAGAGAGAAGATCACATACCAGGTCTCTATCTAGTTGTGAATCAGTTTGACAATCATCAAAACAAAAATCACTTGGATTTATTAATTCTATAGTTCAAGAAGCTAATTATGAGACTTAGGGTTTTACCCAAATTTGGGGGTTTTGACTAATTTATGAAATTGCCGGGTCTAAGTGATTAAAAACCCATGAAATTGAGGATTATAATTGTTGGGACTAAGGGTAGGGTAATTTCACCCTTAATTTTTGGTTTTACCCATATGATTCGTTAGGGGTATTCTGGGTATTCTTCTGCAAATCGATTCTTCTTCCAATTAGATGGTTTATTACTTACTTAGCATTGTTAATTCTAGACTTTGAGCATTTCGAGGTGTTACGCAAAGGGAAAGCTCAGGTGGAGAAGATCGCGTTCCAATTCTGCATTCGAGGTAGGTTACAATTTACTTGAGTTAGACTTTGATTATTAGTAATATATATAGTAGAATTGATGGGAGAAAGCATAATAAGGTCTTCAGACATGACGTCTGGTTGGGTATTACCTAGTTTGGTATGACTTCTAATTATGTAGGCCCCGTTACTTTATATATTGAACCATGAGGTGTACTTGTTTAGTTTTGGAAGGAAAGGGTTGATTTATACTCTTCGTGTTGATTGAGATGGCTCGTATGTTATGCTGTTGTTGAATTCATTTATCTGAGTCTTGCTGTGACTTATGGCATTGTGACTTGTACTTTATTGACATTGATATTATTGATTCATCCTGCTTATATCGGTGTGGTGCTTCATATTAGATTCTAGACTTGAACCACATCTTGAGACTCATCTTGTGTACGGATACATATATATATATATAAGATGTGGCCTAGTTATGGGCTCGTGATCCGAGGTCAGTTCTAGAGCGAGTCGTACATGGACACCATGAATCTCCTGCTGGTGATGACTACCGAGTGAATAAGGATTTAGCATATGTGTACAGTTGAGATACTTATCACTGTTGCATTGCATTGGACATCATCCTTTTAAGCGTGATTCATTGTCGAATGGTGGTTGTTGTTGTTGTGTTATTGTGCCTATCTTTCTATCTTGTTGGTTTTACGAATGTATGCATGATACTATTCTTAGTCGGCCTATGATATCTACCGGTACATAGTTTTTGTACTGATACTACCTTGCTACACCCTTTTTTGAGTGCAGATTGCGTTACAGAGTCGTCTTCTAGACCTCGCATATAGCCTGACGCTATTTCCTGACTAGATCCGAGGGTGAGCTCCTATCCATACCATGCCGCCTGGAGATCCCTCCTATTTGATGTTTATCCTTTTTCCAGACATTATTGTTATATTAAGACACTTACGTATTTCTTAGACGGTGCTTATGGTTAGAGTCCTTGTACGATGACTTTCATTTCTTGGGGTTGTAATTTGTAGTATTCTGCACTTGTTTACTGTATATGGCATGAATTAGACATATTATTATTAATTCTGTTGTTCTTTAAGTTGTATTTGGATAAATGAATGATTAATTGGTTAAGGGGATGATTCATCCACCTGAGGGATTAGTCTAGTTTTCATCATGGCGGGTTGGGTCGAGACATATATATATATATATATATATATATATATATATATATATATATATATATATATATATATATATATATATATATATATATATATATATGGTTGCTCGTATAGTTTGAAATTTGTATTTAAATACACACGAATACACGTGAAATAGGTAAAACATAGCTATGAAATGTTATTATAAAAACAATAGCTACGGTTGGTTAGAAGCCTAGAAACTATAGTTGTTTATGTAATTTACCGAAAAAAATATTGAGAAAATTTCAGAAAAATACAATTTACATTGCAAAGATTCAGGGGCAATTCGCCGGAATGCCCTTATTTTGGGGTGATCTTTAATTTTTGTCCCTCAAATTGGTGGTCTTTAATTTTTGTCCTTCGCCTAATACCATGAGGTTTGGGGTTCGAACCCTGGCTCAGTCAAAAAAAAAATATCAAGGCTGAGTTTTGTAGCAAAGTTAGGCCTATTCGGGCCAGAGTTAGGCCTCAGGCATAATTTTGAATGCAAAATTCTACCTGCATGCAAAACTCTGCCTCGCAAATCCAAATCTCTGCCTTGCGAAATTCCTTCTTTTTTTTCATTTTTTTTTTTTTTTTTTTGAGCTGGGGTTCGAACCCAAAACCTTAAGGTATTAGGCGAAGGATAAAAATTAAAGACCACTAATTTGAGGGGCAAAAATTAAAGACCAGTGCTTTTGAAGGGCAATCAGCACAAAAAAAAAAAAAAAAAAAAAAAAAATACAACCCATAACTTGCATTGCAAAGTTTTGAACCAAAAAAATAGGCTCATCTTACGAATATGATTTTTCTGTTACTTAGGGTTCTGCAATCTTCACTCCCACGATCTTCGTGCTTTTCATTCTCTCTTCTGAAACTTCGTACACATCGCTATTCACGCAAAATCAAATTCAATGGAGGTCGAAATCTTCATATACATCCGGGCTTTATCCTATTAAATCATGACTTACAATAGTTCTTTTCAGTTTGTTCTACAGTTTGTGGTTTCAAAAACTTCACCTACATCCTTATTTGCAATTCGTGGTTTCAACTTTTTTTCCAATGGAGATTTATCACATATACTTCTACGCAGTGGTTAATGGGATAATGACAATAAATTTATTAATTTTTTTTTGATGACTATGTTGTTATTGGCTCTGCCTTCAACTTTGAAAATTTAGTTGAAGCAATTTCAAAATAGATTAGAATTGATAGTCAGTTGAATGCATTAGAAATTAAATTTCTTCCAAAGGATTATTTGATATTGTTACACCTCGGAAAATTTCCCGTTGATGCACAGTGAATAGACTAACGAAGGGCATGAAGTGTGCGATGTTTCATTAAGTAAGAGATAGCATTTGATGATCCTAATTGAGATTTCAAAGACATTTGAGGTAAGAGAAGAAAGTTGTCAAGAAAAGCAAGGTATACGTTATGTGTCGGATAAGATTTATGAGTACCGAATTAATGATAACTTAATGATGTCTTGGAGAAGAGTTATAATGTCCCTTAAATTGTTAATGCGGTGTTAAACAAGTGTTAAGAAGGTTCCATAATGATTGGAGATCAAACGAGTCGACGAGAAAGAGTTTGAAAAAGCTGGGCATTTACGGCCCAACATACTAGCCGTATAAAACATACTGGCCGTATGTTAGGCCGTATGTCCTGTCCAGAATGGGACTTCCACTGGACCAAAGATACGGCCAGATATACGGTCCATATAAAAGATACGGACCGTATGTTGGTCCGTAGATTTGAGTCTGGCCAGCTTCTAAAATTAATATAAGGGACGTTGAACCTCACTCCATTTATTTCATATTTCACCCAACACTTCAAGAACTCTCTAGAAAGATCTCCACACTTCTTCCATAAGAACCCAAGAGAAATTCATGATCAACTCCATCAAACCAAGAAAACCAAGTGTAAGAAACTCATTGGAGTTCATCCAAGTCAAGAAATTCCATTGGAAGTGAATTAGGGTTTTGGCTCAAGTGAATTATTTCCACTCAAAGCTCGTTCCTACACTATCTAAGGTAAGTTTTATGATCATTCCATGTTGTTTAAGATATTGAGAGGTTGAAAGACTTAGATTATGAAAGGAGATAGAAAATGGGTTACAAAGATGAGAATAATGAGATTTTGAGTAATAGCTTGGGATGAGTCATGATTCTTGATATGTTGTGATTATGATTATGTTATAAATGATATTAAGGACATGGAATAAGCATTATATTGTGAGTAAATGTAATAGTATATTATGACCATGATTATGGATGAATTGAAGTGAAAATGTGAAATGTGGATAATGTGGATGAATGAAGATTGTTGGTTATAATGTTGTGAATGTTATTATAGACGTTTGGGAGTTGATATATGATATGAGGAAAGTAGTATAAACAAAAGAAATGTTGTCCAATTTTCTCTAGCCTTAGTAAGAACGTTCATATAATCGATTAGCTAACGTTAATACGAACTCTCTTGAAGGTAGAAACGCGAGCATTGAAGGAGAACGATCAAGCGATAGAATAGCTAAACGAAAAGGTATGTAAGGCTGGTCCTTTACTTCTAAGGCATGACTCCTATGGCATGAATCTTCCTATTTTTCCATGATTTTCCTATATAATGGAAATTATGAGTCTATGACTATAAAGAGTTATACATGTATAAGATAAAGAAAAGAGATACGACACAAGCATGATAATGATGATGATGAGTTTAAGTCTAAAGAATCCTAAAGTAAGGTACGATGTCCATGAGGTTAATGATCCTAAGTATGGTTCCATTGATGTTGTTCCTTGTGTACACTCACCTTAAATGTTTGTTGCTTCAAGGTGAGATATGATGAATATGATCACTCCATAATGCAATCGGGGGTTCACGACCTCATGTCACCCGACATAGCTATAGTTGCCTTTAAGTTCTAATGCATGTTTTATGATAAATATATGATGATGATAAGTTTATGACGAGTGTATGATGATATGGTTCCACCATGCCTAATTGGCCGGGCATGTCACCGCGAGGGCGGGCTGCATACGATTCCATCGTGCCTAATTGGCCGGGCATGTCACCGCGAAGGCGGGCTGCTTATGATTACACTGAGTCTAGAGGGCCGGGCATGACACCACTAATGGGCGGCATATGATGGTTACCCGGACATGGGTTAACGACGATGGTATATGTAATATGATGACATATGTGATACGATGAGATAAGTAATATGATTAAAAATGCACACTCTTAAAAGTTAAGCAGGTTATATCTTTACCTCATGTCATATGATTTCTTTATCATGTTCATTTCATTCATGCCTTACATACTCAGTACAATGTTCGTACTGACGTCCTTTTTCTTTGGATGCTGTGTTCATGCCCACAGGTAGACAGGGAGGTGATCCAGACTCGTAGGAGCTATTAGCAGGCCTTGAGAGCACTCCATTGTTCCGGAGGTGCCATTGATTTATTCCTTTGTATATATATGTTTTGGGCATGACGGGATCCTGTCCCGTCCATATGTCTAGTACTCTAGTAGGGGCTCGTAGATACGCAGGTGTGGGTAGTATGGTCTCACGGTTTCCCATTATATATATGTATTATTTTTGATGGCCAAAGGACTTATGTACATAAAAGGTACTAATGTTTCGAAATGAAAAAAATGGTTTTTCTATGATTATGAGCATAAGACATATGAATGAACGCAGAATGAGTAATAGAACGAGTGGTGCTCGGCGGTTAGCCCGGGTACCCGTCATGGCCCTAGTCGGGTAGTGACAAATACCTATCCTAATCTACAATGATATTGGTGTTGAGTTCTATATTGAATTGAAAAATAAAATTTTAGAGTTCACTGACTACGCGTTCTATGTTACAGTGAAGGAGATTGATAATGGTTCAGTTATACAAGCTCGAACTATATAAATAGAGGCAAAATTATATAAGATGTTGATACAATAGATATAATTGAGTATGAAGGTGCTAGTGAATCCATTGAAAACCAGGATTTCGATATAATAGATAACATGTTACAGAAAGAGGTTGAGAAGGATCAGGTTAATAAGAATAAGGAAATTGTTGCTAGTGTGATGCATAACTACGATGTGTGGAATAATTTCTAGTTTAAGGTGAAGAGATCAATTAAATCAAAGTAAAATAATAACTATATATTTTGTTATATTTTTGTAGAAATATGTATAAACATATGTACATATGTATATCAATGTATGTTTTTTGAGTAATTGTGTATAATAGAATGTGTTTTCTAGGCGTCACGTTCATGTGTGGATGAAAACTCTGCATGTTTTTTCATATTCTTCCCTATTCAAGGAAAAAATATCCAAGCTGAGAAGCTTCAATAATGTTCATACATGCTCGATTAGTGAAAGATATTTGACACAACTTCAGTACTCCTAATGTAGTTGCTAATATAATCATGGACAAATGTGTTGATCCAACAACAATTTATACCCCAGATGATATTATAAGCGATATACAAAAGCAACACGAGGTTGAATTGATCTATATGAAAGCATGGAGAGCTAAAGAAAAAGCAATGAAAATGGGTAGGAGAAACCCACGTGATTCTTATAGGGAGGGGTACTTGTATATTTTGGAGCACTCAAATCCATAAATGGTTACAAAGTTGCACAAATCAGTAGATATGCGCTCTCTTTATTATTTCTTTTGTTATACACATTTATCAAGGGTTGGGAATATTATTGCAGGCCAATAATAGTAGTTGGTAGAAGCTTTCTTAAAACAACATACAAGGGGACCATACTGACTGCTTCCATACAATTTATGAGTGGTAAGTTGACTGTATCAACTTTGTGATTCAGTTTGACGTATATGTTGTATATTCTTGTATAATTGTATGTATAATTTTTTCATATTTTCTGCATAAGCATTTATATCAAATCGTATGTTTGAAACCTAATGTCTAGATTGGGTAAACGGGAAAAATCCTGCCACTTGCGTATGCAATTGTAAATTCCAAGAGTAATAAATCGTGGGAGTGATTCTTCATGCAACTAAACAAAAAATTTGAGGTTTAGGAAGGAATATGTATTGTTTTAGATAGATATGAGCGTATCTTCAACACCACAATAAATGTATATCTAGAAGTTGCACATTGTTGTTGCATGCTTCACTTGTGACACAACATTAAGGATCTATTCAAGAAACATCAGAAACAGTTGAAAGACCACTTCTTTATTTTGGTCGAACCTTACACGATTTAGAAGTGTAACTACTTCATGACAGAGATATCCAAAATTGATCGGAGGGTTCCAGATTACTTGTTCAAAATTGGCTATGAAATGTGGTCTAGGGCACATTTCAAGTGAAAAGGTCAATGGTAATGACTTCCAATATTGCAGAGAAAATTAATGCAGCAAAGAAAGATGCTAGAGACATGTCTATAATGCGCTTGGTGGAGTTCATGACAAACACGATACAACAGTGAACATACAAAAATTGGAAAAGAGCAATGAATTCATCCATTGCACTTCGCCAAACATACGACAAACTCCTCTGGAAAAATCTACTTGCATCACAGCAAATGACGGTAAAAAGACTTAAGTATAATGATGCCTGCCACTACTAAGCTGCATGTTGCAGTTTGTATAAAAATGTATATTCGTGTATAATAATGTATACTGTATTTAAAAAAAAATTGCAGCTGAGGCCTTCTACAAAAAAGTTATATATATCGTATTTGAAGGGCTAAAGCGAAACATAGTGTGCCTTCGAAGACAAAATATGCAGATGTGCAAATTTTTATATAGATAAACTTCCATGCGCGCAAGCTTGGGCAGTTTTAGAGCTCAACAAACTGAAGCCAACTCAATTTTCTCTTTTGGCTACTAATGGATTATCTCCTTGCAACTTACGAAATTTCAATATATTCTATTCCAGATGAGAGTCATGGGTCATCCCAAGAGATGTGCTAGAGAATGTTGCCCTACACCCAAAATGGAGAATAAATGTAAGAAGGGCAAGAAAGAAAAAACACATAGTTTCTTCAGAAAAAGAGAAAAAGAGGGGAATTATTTTATATTCGGTGCGTGACCAAGATGGTCGCAAT
Organism: Lycium ferocissimum; assembly: GCF_029784015.1. Taxonomy (NCBI): domain Eukaryota; kingdom Viridiplantae; phylum Streptophyta; class Magnoliopsida; order Solanales; family Solanaceae; genus Lycium; species Lycium ferocissimum. The sequence goes on along the minus strand of NW_026716941.1, from coordinate 3,266 downwards.
AGAAAATTATGTAGAAGTCTACCACAGATAATAGATTGAAACATTAGGCTTCGTTGAGTTTGGATTTGTCAGGACCACCTTATGGGCCGTGCGGGCACCTACCATATTACTAACCAAAGAGGCGAACCCTTATCAATCAACCCAAAATTTAGCCAGTTTATAATTATCAATTTCTTAATGATCACAATATTTAAAGAGTAAATGCTCAACATACTCTGTTATTGATACAAGAAAACTGAAAACTCTTCGGGATCTAGTCTAGACAGGTACAAGAGCTCCTACTATACAAGGAAAATAAAAGAAATGACCCACCCTCTCACCAGCGAGATGAGCGGCCGTAGGAGAATGCCTGGTAATCCGCACGAAGAAACTTCAACTTAAACTTGCAACATACCTACACCCAAAAAGGATGTAGCAAGAGCAGTATCAGTACAAGACACGTACTACTAAGCATCATCAGTCGACTAAGATTAGTTCACGGAACACAATATAAAGTCAATAAGATGAGCAGATAAGTCAAAGACCCTCAGGACTCTCAATATAGGTTATTTCACTGTCACGAACTTACCTTTCTACTCCCAACTATTCACTTCTTATATCCCCGTAGAAACACTGGTTATCTAACGAGTCCCCGAATTCCCATTTCCACCTTCCCTTAAGCCAATTAATTAAGTCTCATCTCCTCAATTGCGTTAACATCTAACTCCTAACTTTTAGTCGCAGAGCTTTTCTATCCAGTTCACTTAGTAGGATATGATACACCCATGGGACAAACTTACCATTTAGTAATTTGTTCTTACACTTACCTTCATCATGATCACCACCTTACATAACTTCAACAAAATCATACGAGATGTACAATGCAATAAAATAGACTGACAGCACATACACATATAAGGACATATAGGTATGAAATGTAAGGCAATGCAGATGTGATGCAAAGGCCCAATCACGTTGTACATACATGCTAACTAATGTCATTGCTCAGTAGTTATGACCTGCAGGGGACCCATAGTGTCTATGCACCGCTTGTTCCGGATACTCATCAGACCTGAGCCATAAATCCTCCACTCCGAAAAGAACCTCGGACGTGGATCCTCATCATATAAATATACTCACTGTTACATTACTGCAATGATTGACTGAGAAACAGTACCTCATATTCAACCCGAGTCGGCCATATGACCGGATAACACAACTGACACGTACTCAGACTTTCTGCTCCACGTATTACCTCATAACCACATGCAATGTATGCAATGATGCCAATGAATTAAAAAAATGTCATGAATCATGCCCTTGGTGGGCGTAGCACTACTATGCCTTCTTTCAGTCCTCCCAATACAGTCCTCTTGTTAACAAGAACGACAATCATAGGTATATTTCAATATGCTTGGAAATAAGACGGAATCAAATATACCTAGGAATACATATTCTGAACAACGAAATACCTCTTTCCAGCCATGATGAATAATCACTTTCAGTCCCGTAACACATGACCCTAAACGTTAGTAGCATTCACCACTCAAACAATTACTCGTTGTTACCTTAGTTACTAATTACACATAATTTTTGCTAGGTTCTTCGAATATATCCATCCAAACTTCATGTCCAGAGACCTAATCATGCAATCTCCCATCAACTCTAAATGTATATACGATTCACTAATCAAAGACTAACTCAAGTAAACCATAACTGACCTCAATGACGAACAGTTATTTTGTAACGACCCGTCCGGTCGTTATTTAACACTTTGCGAACCCATGCCCAATCTAGGTCTAGGATCGTAAATAATAAGCCCTATGGAGTGTTTTAAGGATTAATACTGGAAAAAATCAATTTCGGATAGAATTAGAAATCGTGGACCAGGGAAGGAAACGGACCGCCACAGCGGTACCGCTATAGTGGACACATGACCGCCGCAGCCGTCGAAGCGGGGCAGTAACCGCATTTTTGTTCACTTAGTTTATTTTACCCTCTTTTTTAATAAAAGACTCTCCAAGGCTGCTATTAGGTTTCCACATGAAGGAAAAACCCTTGACACCAAGAAAAATGACTTTTTCTACTTCCTCCACACCGTCCCCCACGACTATCACCTCTCATAGATTTGGATGAAGGTTAGAAAGGCGAGCAATTCATGGGGATTCAATTGGTTGTTCTTCAACGAGTTAGGTTATCGTTTACTTGAGTTATACTTTTATTAGTGAATCGTATATACATTTAGGGTTGATGGAAGATTGTATGATTAGGTCTTCGGACACGAAGTTGGGTGGATATATTCGATAAATTAACGAAAACTATGTATAATTGTTACACCTCGCACTTTTAGAGCATGATCACTCCATGTATTTCATCGTATTAATGGAGTATCAGAGACGTCTCTTGAAGTTTTGAAAGGTACAAGCCATGGGAAGTATGTAGCAATGAAGCAAAGGATGAATTACGATCGCGTAAGTCGTAACCGGGAAGGAAAATCTTGGAACCAAAGGACATGACCATTATCAAGTATGATTAATGATAAATATCATGTATGGAGAGTTTTGGAAGATTCCGGGAACAAGCAAATCGAAGAAAATAAGTTTGTCAAAAATTTAAAAACTTTGGCAGAATTTTGGACAGAAATTCTGGGTCAACTTTAGAGAAGTATATCAGGAGTTTTGAACTGAAACAAAATCCTAAATTGAAGTTCAGGAAGTCTAGTTTCCAATGCAACAAATCGTTCGTCAAAACGACATCAGAGTAGGGTGTTAGGAGCATTTGAAGATAAGCCTCCAAGCTGCCAAATGGCTCCCCGCGGGCCCCACTTGGAAAGTCGGTGGGACCGACTTTCAAAGGGTATAAATACCATATTATTCCCCTTTTTTCATCATTTACACTTATTTTGAGTTCTAGACACATCCATACACTTCCCTTAAACACTTATAACCCCTTAAATCAAGAATTCAATAAGATTACACCAAACTAGTTCATGAAAAGTGATTGTTCTTGTTTCTACTTGATGTTGTGGTGAGTTTAGTCTTGAAGAAAGTTGGTGTGGATAAATTTCTTCAACTATAAGGTATGTTCTTCATCCTATTTCTTATGTTGAGTTGATTTGAAGATTTAGCAAGTCATAAAAGTGAAACTAGTTATGGAGGAAAGGTCATAAAGTGTTGTGTTGTAGTTGTTGAGTTTATGGACTGCTTTGAGCATGTTGTGTGTGTTGTGGACTAATTTCCATGTATATGGATGGTATCTAATGTCATGGGTGTGTTAATGAGATTATG
>NW_026716940.1:0-16699 GCF_029784015.1 Lycium ferocissimum | reverse complement strand
CAACCAAATCACCAAATAAAAATTATTCATCACTCTTACATGGCATCATATACTCATGGCCAAGCCTCAATATGCAACTTCCATGCCTTTCATTCATTTCTACATATTACAACATATACAAATCACCTATTAAAACATATAAACAAGATTAATCTCACCTTCTCCATTCAACTTTGTCACTCGGCTAAGATGCTCCATAGCTAAAACGAGTGGTTTCCTTGTTCCAACAACTATTCCACGTCGACGAGGACCTTCCAATTAGTAGGAAAGCATGAAGAAATCGGTTGTCTTGGTCAAATTTGAGCGACAATTTCGCCCGACCCTCATGGTCGTTTGCTCCTTCTCTTTTCTTTTCTCCATTCTTCTTGAATTTTCTATGGTTAAAATGATGAATTGTCTTGTTTCTTCATGACTTGCACACACACATATATATATATACAATTGGAGGCACATGGTCATGCACATGACCAGCCCCTTTTTCTTCTTTTCTTCTTCCTTTTTTTTTCCAATTTTTCTCCAATTTTCTAGAAATTTCCAAGAAATGAAAATAATGAAGATGACTTAATAAGTCATCTAATACTACACATATTCTTCATACATGTGGCCTATGGCCCACAAGTCATGTGCATGGCCACATGGTTATATTTTTCATTAATTCAAGTTTCCAACACTTCACTTTTGGCCCCTAATTTTCATCAAATGTCTAACTTTCCATCCAACCAATTTCATGAGCACTTATGCGTTAAAACAAAGTCGGAAAATAGTCTTATTCTTAACTTTTCACACTTGGCTCGGAATATCCCGACGTACAAAATACGGGATATAACACTAATGTCAATTCACTACTCTTAGACATTAGTTCATCTTTTCAAACCCTAGATTCTAGAAAGCTAAAGAAAGAGAAGAAGAAAGGAACATTGGAGAGTTTGAGATTCCATCAAAAAGGTATGATCCTTGATGTTTCTGATGTTATTCAAAGGGTTTAGACTAGTGTAGGTTTTCCTAGGGGATTATAATCCATGAATAATTCATGAAGCTTTCAAGAACATGTTCTAGACATGAAAACCCTAGTTTTTATATAAAGGGGTATATGAGTAGAATTAGATTAAGCTCTAATATTTCTCATCTAAAACAATTGTAGTGTGATTGTTGAACCTTGGGAACTCTGCTTTGCTAGATTTTAGCGGGATTTGAGGTATGTCTCTCTTTTGAAAACTGGTTTTGGATGTATGTCTCTTTAAAAATAAAATTCTTTTTTAATATAAAGGTAATTTATATTTCTGTTTTGCAAACTCTCTTGAAAGATTGATTCTTTATAAAATCATGTTTTGAATGATATGATAAATCGGTTTTACACTCTTGAAATCTATTACATGTTTTGATCAATGGTTAATGTGCGTGAGGGGACAATCCCACATTAAACCTTGATTGTATTATCCTCTATATACGTATATGAAATCATAATCATTTTCTTCTATAAGAGATGATCAGTGATGATGGTTAATTGTTGGTATTGATGATTTTACAAAGGAACTATGACAAAGGAATCTTGTTTAAAGAAGTGGAAACGTTTTCAAGATTATCTATCAAATTATGGATTTTCGTAATGGCATAATAAACTTTAATGCTATTTGATGGTGTGACTACTTTGAGACAAATTGTGAATCGGCTTCTATGCTATGAACTTTGTTGTTGTGTTTGGCCTAGCTACTCGGGAGGAAGGGTAGCCACTATGGATCCTAGTGTGGTAATTGCCTAGCCATTCGGAAGGAAGTGTGGCCACCGCAGGGTTCGCTACCCGGGGTGTGATTTATGCCTAGCTATTCGGGAGAAAGGATAGCCACCGCGTACTACATAGTCCGGTATGATTATGCCTAGCTATTCGGGCGGAAGGATAGCCACTGAGAATGACATGTTCCGGTGGTGTGCGCTATGCGCGATATGCTTAATTCTTGGGCCTGTATTGGCATGTGTGATATTCTTATTCTCTCATGGAACTGTTGTTGACAATCATGATCAAATTGAAAGGCAAAATTGAAAGTTGTAACTTGACAAAAGGCTTTATAATCGATTTTGATAATTCTTATTGAGATACACAAGCTGAATACCTGTTTTTATATTGATTAATGGCTTCGCAACTGGTTAACAAATGATATTAAGAATCATAAAGTGGAATGACTATTTTTATACTATCTTTTAATAACTGATTTCTTTATGTATTATTATATTTTATTTTTATAGTACTTGTTGTCCCCGAGGCACTCACTGAGTACGAAAGTACTCAGGCATACCATTGTTGTTTTTGATGGTATGTTAGGTAACGGAGAAAAGCAGGTTCGTGATACTCTCGATGCTTAGGAGAACTTGCTGCTGTTGTTGATTTGGTGAGCCCACATCCTTGTTCGTGGGACACTTTCTGTTTCATTTATTATTCTAGATTTTCGGACTACGTCCCGAAGTTAGATGATTGTTGTGTCTCTTAGAAGCTCCATAGATAGTTGTCAGAATTGTGGGTAGATTGTCAAAGTCTCGTACGACTTAATGGGTGTTTGCCACGTTTATGACTATTTACTTATATTAGACTTCCGCTGATCTTATTTCATAATTGTGATCCTGATATATGCAGTTACTTATAACTTTGTTTAATTTAATAAGGAAAGATTATTTAAAAGGAACTTGATGTTACATTTATTTTATAAACTGTTTGAGGCGAATATTGAACCTGGCGGGTTCAATTGTTATTACTGCGTCTTTTAGGTTCTTCCGATGTTGTTCATGACGTCGGATGCCGGTCATGTCTAGGGTGGGTTTTGGGGCGTGACAGTTTTTAAAGGTCTTACCTATGAAAGGTATGATGAGATTTGGTTAGAAAAGGAAGCTCAGCCCCAGATATATTGGACCTTATAGAATCCTGCGAAGGGTTGGTCAAGTAGCTTATGAGCTTGAGTTGCCACAAGAGTTGGCTACTATGCACCCAGTGTTTCATATGTCTATGTTGAGGAAGCGTGTGGGAGACCCGTCGTTAGTTGTTCCTGCTGAGACTCTAATGGTTATGGATGGCCTAACTTATGAAGAAATCCCCGTAGCCATTGTTGATCGTCAGATTCACAAGTTGAGAATTAAGGAAGTTGCCACAGTAAAAGTTTTACGGAAGAGTCAGAAAGTTGAAGAAGCTACATGGGAAGCCGAAGAAGATATGGAATCCAAGTATCTGCACTTGTTTGAGGAACCAACAGAGAATGTTCAAATTCATGTCTGACGTTTCACTTTCATGTTCATGTACTCTCTACTCATGTCCCGTGTTTTAGCGTTTATGTTTCACAAAATCATGTGATGTAAGTTCTCATGTTCCATGTCTTGTTTCCTTCACATTCAGGTATTCAAGCAATGTTCAGTCACATCCTTAACCATGACCCATCATTCAAGGATGAATGATCCCAAGAAGGAGATATTGTAGCACTCAGTGCCCCTGTACTAAGTTACGTTCATGATTCAAGACTTAGAAACCAAGACGAAAGTGTTGAAAAACTGAAATTGGATTTCGAAGATCAAGGTGCGGTCCGTATGTTATATCCCGCATTTTGTGCAATCGGATAATTCAAGACAATTGCGGGAGGACGATGAGCAAGGTCTTATTTTTATTTTGTTAAGCATACGAATGGCTTATGAAGCATTTAGAAGCGGAATTATTAAGAAAGGTCAAGGGCATAAAAGAGAAATTTGCACTACGCCACATAGAAATATAAAGGAAGGCGAAGGGTAAATTTGGAATTTGGAAAACGGTTTTATGAATTACTACTTGTCATGAAAATACAATTGGGCTTGAAATTTTTTAAAAATTTTAAGGGCCCAACCGGCCATGGGGCATGGATCCAAGCCCATGAGGGGCTTAATTTATAATTATAAGAGATGACTAAGTCATCCTTATTCCCTAAGTTACTAGAAAATTCAAGAACAAAAAAGAAAGAGAGGAGAGAAAGAAACCATGGCCATTCGGCCACTTTGAGGAAAAAAAAAAAAGAAAAGAAGAGAGAAGAGTTTCAACTTGTTTCTCCTAGCCAAACAACTTCTTGAAGGGTCCTAAGCAAAGTGGGGTGATTGGTGGAGCAAGGAAGCTTATATTCATGTAGTTGCAAATTCTAGCCAAGTGAAGAATTAAGGAAGAAGGTAAGATTTCCTCCCTCTTTTATAGCTTATGGACGTTTATGCATGTTGTAGAGTATAGAAATAAATGAAATTCATGAAGGATATGGATATGGGGGTGTGGCCGTGTACCTATGGTGTGTGTAGGAACCAAGTTTTAACTATTTTATCTAATATTTTGGTTGTTATATTATGGATTTCATGTTGCAAATAGCAGCTTAATGAGTTTAGTGAAGTTGTGGTAGTTGGGGTCTTCTTGTGTAAAGTTTGTATAGATGGAATATAATGTTCTTGCATGCATGGAAGATTATGAGACTAGTATGATATTGTTGGTATATGAATTGTTAGGTTGTTGTTGTTTTTATTGGAGTTGGAAGGTCTTGAAAGAAGTAGTATATTGATTAAGTTGTTAGGATGTATCTTGGATGGAAATTGGAAATTGTTAATATGGTTGTGATATTATGATTGATAGTTTGGCCGGGTTGAATTCCCGGATTGTTGTTGATGAGAATTGGCTAAGATGATTTTGGGGAATGATGTATTTACGAGAGGAAGTCTTTGCCCGAAATTTCGGTAGCCAAGTTTTGTTTTAAGAATTCAATTCTAAAGGCACTAATCATGTTTGGTAAACATGACCAAATTGTAGATTCTGGCGAAGTTGGAGCTTGAATTTGGAATAGCATAAGGAGCGAAAAGAGGTATGTAAGACTTTGTTTCCTTTCTTTGGCATGTCTTAGACGTGTAGGCTTGTTTTCGCGCCTCGGGGACCAGTCCTTTTCTTGAAACCTAAGATTGAAAATAGTTACTATTCATTCAGCAGAATTGAATTAGAACTCGCGCGAAATGTCGAAAAACTTCTTAAACATCCAGAACTTACCCAAATAGGATTCGATTACTCTAAGATTCTCACAAGTGACGCCATGAATTGTAATATACGTAAATTTGATATGCCGCCTCATTTGACTCGAGGTGGGCCCACTATTCCCTAAATTCCTCCTATGGTTTCATTTGACTTATTTTCATTCTATAGTTAAAGGAAACTTTTGGATATTATTCCGACTACTAAATAAGAATTGTTTTAACTAAGCCCTTAACCCCAATGCATGATTTTCTTTTCTAAAAGTTTACAAATGTTTTCCAAAAATATTCTTTTTCTTCAAAAACCCAGTTTTACAATATTGAAAGTCTTAATGACTAAAGCAATGACTATGATTCTACGATGCCTATGATTCTACGATGCCTATGATTCTACGATGCCTATGATCCTATGATGCCTATGATCCTATGAATACTATGATCCCATGACGACTACGATCCTATGAAGACTGCGATCCTATGAATGCTATGATCCTATGAATACTATGATTCTATGATACCTATGATTCTATGATGTCAGATATGCTATGACATGTTCTATGTTGATAGTCTCGCCTTATGATTATCGTCCCTTCAAGGTGAGACAAAGCGACCATGATTTCTCCATAAAGCGATCGGAGGGTTCCGACCTTACGTCACTCCAATAAGTACATGATTTTCTTTGGGCTCCCCTGCATGCTATGATATATATATATATATATATGTATAAAAATGTATTTGGGGAAAGCGGGAAAAAGAGGCAGGCGCTATGGGGCGGGTTATACTCACGGTGCATGTATCCGTACTTGACTTGATATCATCCCGGATGCGGGATGCCGGACGCTGGATTTATGGGCCGAGCCGGAGTATTCCGGCGCTATGTGGGCGAGCCGACCTTTGTTCGGTGCTATGATATACTATGCTATGCTATGAATCTTGTGATATACTACGCTATGCTATGATACTATGACATAAATTCTATTTTCTATGTCTATGAAAAGAAATGTTTTTTTCAAAAAAGGGAAAAATAAGCATGCATGGTATTCGGCCTGAAAGAGGTGTTCCTATGCACAGGTTACTTTCTTACCTCAGTATATATATCCATGACCCTACGATATTGTTACTTATAATCTATACCCCTGTTTATATTATTTTCCATGTCTTACATACTCGGTACACTATTAAATGCGCGCCCTTCATGTGGGCGGCTGCGTTTCATGCCGCGCGAGTCGGCGGACAGCGGATACGATTCTAGGAGTCCTTGACAGCATTTTTGCGGCGCTCCGGTTGTTTCGGAGCCCCAGTCCCTTGGTATTACTTTTGTGTATATATTCGGGCACGGCAGTACTCGGCCCTTTCTATGTATATGTGTACTATGTTTAGAGGCTCGTAGACAGACATGTACAGTAGCTATTTGTACTCCTGATTGTCCCCGTCGCTGTATAGTGTGACCGTAAAGCTTATTAGTTTATGTTCATAATTGTGCTATGTATGTTAATGCTAGTCAAAAAAAAAAAACGGTGTAGTTCATACGTGCAACAAGAGTCAGCGGGTTCGCTCGGCTCCGAATTTGGGGTCGGGTGCCCATCACACCCTAGTAAGATCGGGGTGTGACACCGTACTTCCAAGTACAGGCCGTACTTTTAAGCCGCACTTGGCATGGGAGAAAAACAGAGTTTTTGGAAGTGGCCATCAAAGTATGGGCATAATGTGCGGGATGCACTTCCATCCCGTACTTCGCAGATGGTTTTACCCAGCTACTAGAATTTGTATTCCAGGTACGGGCCGTACTTCAAAGTACGGGACGTACTTTGCGCCCGTACATCTTCCGCTTCAGTGAACAGTATAAATTCGAGACTTCAGTTTTATTTCTCACTTTTCACATTCCCAAGCCCTAGCACGAAGTTCTTCTCTCCCAACCTTCAAGATACTCTAAGGTAAGCCTATTCCAATCATTCCAAGCCAATTTCTAAAATGTAAGCCAATTTCTAAAATGTAGTCATGTAATCTAAACAAGAAAACCATTGTTCTTAACCTAGGATTTTCAAGAAAACCCAATTAAAGGGATTCAAGATTAAGCTATGGGATTCTTCTTCAAAGTTCAGACTTTTATTACAAGTTTGGAGCATACCAGGTATGAAGGACTTCTATCTACGTGTGGGAACATCATTGTTCTTTCCCACACCACGTTCTTCCTTGATTATGCAAGAGTTCACCAAAACTAAGGTTTTTAGGCAAGTTCATGATAAACCCTAAGTCCATTCAACATGATATGCTATGTTTAGATTACTAGTTCGTTATTGTATTCCTAATCTTGCATTTTGGTTATTGGGAATCCGTCCATAATCCATGAAAACCCATGTATTGGATTCCATGGGTTCATACATGCAAGATATTGAATATTATGCTCACTTTCATGAATATCGTACATGTCCACACGTTTTCATGCATGTTATAATACAAGTCATGTTTTTATGAAATTCATATGTTTCTCAGCCAACTATATCATGTTCATATTGTTACACCCCGTATCTTCGAAGAGCACTTATCAAATTTGAAACATAAGTACGTTGAGTTAGGGTTAAGTAAAACCACTTTGGAATATAAGGAGCAAGCATTATTAAGTATATTTAATGAGTGAAGGATGTATATAACGTATCTTAGGAACGTTTTATAAGGAAATGAGTGGAAGAAATGAAGTAGTACGACTTTGGAGAAAGGATGGGTAATGTTTTCTGTGAAAATTTTGGTCCAAATTGGGGGACGAATATCTCTTAGCATATGAAGTGTTTTAAGGTGAAACAAAAGCCTAGAATGAAGTTTGCCGAGTCTAGTTTCCAATGCAAAAAATCTCTCATCGACAGGACATCGGAGTAGAGAATTATGGACGTTACAAGTTCGGCGACGGAGCGGAAACGCGTGCTCTGATGCGACCGCCATTTGCTACGGATCTTTGCTACGGTAAATGCTACAGTGAATCCGACCCGAATTTGACCCTTATATAAAGGGTAATAACCCCCTTTTTCCATCAGATTTTTCTAGAAATTTCCAGAAATTGAAGAGAGAGAGAGAGAGGGAAATAAAAAGTAAGCAACTTTCAAGTGACGGAGAATTAATCGAAGCTCGGATAAACGCATAGATGTGATTCTAGTATGGTTTTGCGGTGGATTCAAGGTGGATATTGGAGATATCGCTGTTTTAACAAAAATAAAGTATGAATCTCTCCTTATTAATATTACTTTTGGTTTATTTACGAAGATAGAGTGATGAAATGGTTGTATAGTAAAGTCGTGGGTTGAGAAATTGGATAAAATATCGTGTGGGATGTTTATGGAATATTTTGGTGTTTATAATATTGTTGTTGATGTTGGTATTGTTGTTGTTGTTATTGTTGGTTACAGAATTGAGATTTTGGGCTAGACATATAAACAGGGGAGATGCTGCCGAAATTTCGGTAGATTCTAGAAAGATTTATTTGAAGGACTAAGACAAGCGTATAAAGGTAAGTCTAACAATAGTATAAATTTTCTTGAATATAGATTTACGAGCCTGGGAGGACAAGCATTGAGTAGTTAAAGCTAAGGCGACCAAAAAGGTATGTTAAGGCTCGTCCCTTTCTTTCAAAGGCATGATTCCTATGATTATAATTCCATAAATGTTTTCATAACCTCCTTGTTTTCAAGGTTAGAAGTTTACGATTCAAAGGCATAATTCCTTTCCTAATGATTCATAAATGTTTTCCAAAATGTTCGTATTTTCCAAACCAGCGATTTATGACTCCGTACACTCTTATGATAACAACGATGAACACGTTTTCGCAATGATAATGATGATGTCAAAGATGAGAATATTGCTCTATGATGGTTGTGACGATGATGATGATGATCCTCTTCTAGAAACTCCGAAGCTATGATTTGAGGGCATTATGAGATTATTGAGCCATTCTATGAATCCCTAGATCTTACTTATTGTTGATGGTCTCACCTCATGTTATTCGTTCCTTCGAGGTGAGATATAGCGAAGATAATGATTCTATTTCCAATGTTATCTAAGTTCATGATTCTCAAGATTCCAGTGACATCGTCGATTTCATCTTACGATGGTTAATCCTTCAGGAATGATATGATAATAATGGTAAGCCAATGATAATGTTGATTTCATGTATGTATTTTTATGTGTGTGTATGTATGTATGCATTGCATCCCACTGATCAGCTGGGGATAATATCAAGCCTATATGGCCGAGTAAGATAACATCGAGTCCCGAAAGGGCCGAGTATCCCGAAAGGGCCAGGTAAGATGACACCGAGCCTACATGGCCGGGTAAGATAATACCATGCAAGACGTTATGTGTATATATATGTATTACCGCGCCTTAACGGCCAGACGAGATATTATATATGGATATGTATGTAAAAGCTTTTTTTTTAAAACTAAGCATGCACGACATTCGCCTTAAAAGGGCATTCAGAGGCATAGATTGATCTCTTTTATATTACTTTATCTTCATACGTTCATTATATTATTTTCCATGTTCGGTATCTCTTAATATGTTACTATTCATGCTTTACATACTCAGTACATTGCTCGTACTGATGTCCCTTCTTGTGGACGCTACGTTCATGCCCGCAGGTGTAGATAGACGAGACGAGGATCTTTCATCGCAGGCTGTCTTCAGGTACTGGTCTCGAGTAGTGGCTCCACTTCTTCCTGGAGCATTGCCGAGTCGGAGTCCATATATATATATATATGAATTGTGTTAAGGGTACGTCGGGGGCTCTGTCCCGACCTGTATACCTCAGTCATGTTCATAGAGGCTTTGCAGACAGTTCCTGTCTACAGCTTAGTCATAGTGTGACAGAAGTAATGTCGGCATCATGGGTCTATTGTACATTTACTTATGCATGATATTATGTTCATATTCGGCCTGTTGATCTTATTGTTGCCATTCGAGACATAGAGGATGTGAGTCGTAAGTTGTTCGCTCGGTTTCCACAAGGTGCCGGGTGCCAATCACGCCTTACCTAGGGTGGGGTGTGACACATATTTTTGGGAGTTGCACAGATTACCAAGAAGGTTTTATACCTAAAATCACGTATGCCAACATAGGATAAGGATCGCTCCGCCTAGTAGGATGATTCCTTCATATATTTCCCATTGAGGGATTTGGATCCATTCATGTCTTGTACCCTGGCAAGGTACAAGATGGCTTAGCTGATCGGGCAGAGATCAGACGCCACGTACTAACATGGTGGTTTCATGTCAGTTACATTAATGCTCTCCCACAGATACTTTTCTCATGTTATATATGTGTATTTAAGTTCATGCTCATGATCAGGTTTCCGTTTCAGTTTCAATGCTTTTCATGTTATTTCATGTGCCATTTTTATTTCATTCAGTTTCTTTACATACCAGAACATTCAATGTGTTGATGTCCACTTTCTATTGCCCGGGTGCCTGCATTTCACGATGCAGGTATGGATTTACAGGACGATGCATCTGCTCAATAGGATTTGCTTGTATCATCTTTTGGTGAGCCCCATCTTCTTCGAGGTTTAGTCATTATTTATTTTCATGATAGTTATGCAGTTAAGGTATGTTGGGGGCCTTGTCTCAAAAAGTATGTTTTACAGTTCAGATTCATGATAGAGGTTTCATAGACTAGTCAGTCACGTTATGTCAGATACTCAGAGTCATATAGCCATTTTTGGGTCGTTCATTATGACAATTCACATTTATCTCTTAAATAATAATAATAATAATAATAATAATAATAATAATAATAATAATAATAATAATAATAATAATAATAATATTATTATTATTATTATTATTATTATTATTATTATTATTATTATTATTATTATTATTATTATTATTATTATTATTATTATTATTATTAGCGGGATCAAGATGAACATGATGCCATCTAGGTAGCAAGGAGCTTTACTAGGCTATTGACCCTGGCGTTAGGGTTGTTCCTACCATAACAAGTCCAAAACATGCCCTCAAACGCTATCCTCGGCTAAACGGGCGAACAACAGGACCACCGCCTGAATAAGAACAGTCCGCCTGGGTCAATCTCACCTAACCTCAGTCACCATGTGTTGGCTTTGATCATGATGCATTAAAGCATTATTACCATGATCTCAGTAGTCTAGTGTGACATAATTCAACTGAGTATTTAGCCTATAAGGCTAAATATGAACTAAATTATAAAATATAGTAAATAAAAATTATGAATTATACCTTAAGGATGAAGGTTGTGCTCAGCAGAGAGGAAGTTTATATGAACAAGCTTTTATTTAAGTAAGAAAGTTTTTACAAGAGAGAGTGAGAGAGAGAGCTCGTGCTATTCAGCAAGCTATGCGGTTCGCTCGGTTATATGCAGTAAGGCACCAGGTGCCGTGTTTCGCCCAGGCCATGGTTCGGGTCGTGACAAAATCATCTCCAAATATGGAGTTACAAGCTTTGGTAACTCATGATATGAATACTATGGAAAGTAGTTCTAAGCCTGAAAAGATTATAAAGGAAAATTTTCAAGGTCCAAACATGGATAGCGTAGAGGAGGAGGATATTAGGCAACACTTAGTTGATATAACAAGGCAGGCAGATGTGACATCAAAGGATAATGGCAAGTGCATTAAAAAGGGAAGGAAAGAATAAAAACTGTGGAGAGGCACAAGCAACCAGGTTATGTCAAAGAGGAACACAACAGCATCCAAAAATGGGGGAGAAACACAGCCCTCAAGGGTCTTACCAAAGTGGAGTACAACATCAAAATCCAATTAATGATAATTAAGTCATTCATTTTGAATATTAGGTCAGTAAATAGTCAGAAGGCTTCCATAGAGTTCGAGCGTTGAACAAACATCACAATTGTTCTGATAGCATTGATGGAGCATTTTCAAAATCCAAGACATATTCATAGTTATAAAAAGAGATTAGGCATGCATATAGAAAATCACAATTGTAATGGTAAGATATGGTACTTTGTTGATGAAGGAGTCGAAGTAGAGGTTTTAATGGACACTAAACAAAAAGTGACCATTAAACTTTTGTAACGACCTGTTTTGTCGTTACCGTGAGTTCTTCTTCCTTCTCCATTTGATCGAAGATCGACTTCTGAGAAATGAACCTTATTCAGAGATTCATCGATTCCGAGAGGTTCATAGACTGATTTATGACGCATTGGTGGGACTGGTTCGGCTCCCAATGCACTCGGGTGCATTTTGGGACTTGGTTTGGGAATGATTATTGAGGTTTTGGAGTTGACTTAGTCAACGGTATCTCCGTTGAGAAATCTGAGGTCACGGGTGCATTCGTAGCATGTTTTTACATGTGGGTGCATATTTTGTTTGTTGAAATCGGACCTCGGATGAATATCGAAAATCGGGTTGGAAAGTTGGTTTTTGGCCGCTCGGGGGTTGACTTGGTCGACGGGACCTCGGATGGAAATTTTGAGTGCACGAATGAGTTCGTAGCATGTTTTTACCTATATCTACATATTTTGTTTGTCAAAATCGGGTTCCGGATGAGTTTTCAGAGTTCCGGGACGAAAAACCAAAATATCGGGGCATCTAGTGTCTAGTGACCACTACAGCAGACCCCTTACCGCTGTAGTGGCACTTCTACAGCATCTTTAGGAATTCTGTAGCGGTAGTGGTTTCACTATAGCGTTTCCGCTGAAGACTGATGTCGGGTCTAATATTAAAACCCTCATATCTGCCTCATTTTAAGTCCAAATGAGGCGATTCAAAAGCCTAAATTCAAGGAAATTTCATGAGGAATCCAATGGTTCCATCCAATCTGCATTTTGAGGTCAAATTGGCAAGAAATCGATGAGAAACAGAGACTATGTTGGATTTGGACCTCATTTAGGATACCTTCTCTCTCGGAAGCTTGGGGATGAATGTATTCTTGATTGTTTCTCAAGATTGTTCCTATGGATAAGGTCTAAATCTCATGCTTAATAGTTTCAATTAATTAATCCATCATTTTGGCTTTGTAAAACCCTTCCTCTTCCAAAAATCTCTATGCAACACCTAGGGTTCTTCAACCCAAAATTGGGGTTTGTTTCCAAATCAATTTTTATGGCTTAAAATCATGTTTGAGTGAGTTCCTAACATTAATTTAGCATCATTCATATTTTTTCTTGAATTTTGTGCCTTGAGATTCCCAGTTTACCCTTTTCAAGAGGTCGTTTCTTCTAAAACTAGGGTTCTTTAGGACCCAAATGTCATGATTTTGTTATGGGTCTTGTTTGTGTGATTTGTAACCCTGTATTTGAATGTGAATATCCTTGCGTGGTTCGAGAATTGGGAGATGCTTCGAGTGACGAAGTTGAAGATGTGCGTTTGAAGCTTCGCTCGGATGGCAGTTGGGTTATGGCTTCCCTTTCGATAGACTCCGGTTAGTTTCATATATTTATGTATTAGAAGGAACGAAGAATGCATGTATAGGAATTGGAGATTTGGGATTGAATTCTTAGGATGGTATTGTTGTGTGATCTGTGTGTTCGGGCTTGCGGCCTGTAGATTCCTTAGGTTGTTTGATGTGGGTTGTCATTAATATCGGTGGTTATATGTGACTTGGAAGTAGTGGGTGTAACCTATTATTGTGTCTAATGATGAGAAATCCCCGTAATATATTATTATTATGTTATTCCATTAATAGTGAATCTAGTGGATAAATGGGAGGATAAAATGTACTAGTGTTGCACCTCGGAATTTCGGGTTGTTGTGCAGTGAATACACTAATGCAAGTTAAGGTGTACACGATGTCACTACAAGTAAGAAGGGATGCTTAATGATTCTAATTATGATTCCAAAGACATTTGAGGCAAGAGAAGATAGTTCGTTGAAGAAAGTAGAGTACAAGTCGTGTTTTGAAAAGGTTTCGCAAACTATCGAGTTAAGGTTTATTTAGTAATGTCTTAAGGAGATGTTATAAATCTCCTTAGATGGTTAATGAAGTATTAAACAAGTGTTAAGAAGGTCCCATAAGGATTGGAGATCAAGCGAATCGACAAGATCAATTTCGGGTAAAAGTTAGGTTATACGACCATTTATGCAGTCCGTAGAATTTTATACGGCCGTATAAGGGTCCGTATAACTGTCACAGTGAGGGGTCATTTTTGGTGATATTATGCGGTCACTTATACGAACCACCGTATAAGATTATATGGACCGTATGAGTGTCCGTATAACAGTAACAGAATGGGTTGATTGTTGGTGCAATTCTACAGTCACTTATACGGACCGTATAAGATTATACGTACCGTATAAGTGTCCGTATAAATCATGTCGGGTCAGATTTTATAATTTATATATATGAGACCTAAGTTCTTATTTTTCATTTCTCACCTTCTCCACACCTCTTGAAACCTCTAAAATATTCCATACACCATGTTAATACAAATCCAAGAGAAATTAAAGATTAAACACCAAGAATTAGTAGAATCAAGTGTGTGGATGCTCACTAGGGTTAATAGAAGTCAAGGTTTCCTTTGGAATTGAAGTTGGGGTTTTCTCAAGTGGAGTATCATCATCCAAAGATCATTCCTACATAATCAAAGGTGAGTTTTACATCTATTTCATGTTATTACAAGTATTGAGTAGTTGAAAGACTTGGATTAGAGAAGAAAGTAGAATATGGAACCCAAATGTGGAAATAATGACATTCTTGAATATTAACTTGACTTGAATCATAGTTCTTGATATGCCATGAGTATAATCTTGTTGTGAAGGATACAAATATAGTTAAAGAAGTATTATATGGGAATGAATATGATGTTATGTCATAGCTATAGCTATGGATGACCTTGAAAGGGTGTTTTGAGAATTGAACAATGTTTAACGTAAAGAAGTCTCTTGATTATGATATGATGGGCATGCTATTGATGTTTGGGAGTTGTTTATTATATGGAGGAAATTGTGAAAACAAAGGAAATGCTGCCCAGTTTCTGTTAGCTCTTAATCGTTTTAGTTGAGACATAAGTATACTTCAAATAATCTAATTTTGGTATGAATTCTCTTGAATGTAGAATCGTGGGCTTGGAAGGAAAGCGTTTAGTTGATAAAGTTAAAGAGACGTAAAGGTATGTAAGGCTAGTCCTTTCTTTCAAAGGCATGACTTCAATATTACAATTTCTTTTTTATTCTTCCATGACCTTCTTACATCCCAAAAGATGAAAGCTAAGGATTCTTAAGAGCTTCTTATGAGATAGAGATGAGATATGTTCTATGATAATGATGATGATAATCATGCTATCATGAGCTTGACAATCCTATCTTTATGATTTCATTGACGTTATTTCTTGTTGTTGTCTCACTTCATGATATTAGTTCTTCCAAGGTGAGGCATAGTGATGATGATTATTCCATAATGTAATCGAAGGTTCCCGACCTTACGTCACTTCGATAGAGTTATAGCTTTTACTTAAGCTCTCATGCATGTGTCATATTATGTATATGTAAGATTATACCGTGCCTAGTTGGCCGGGCAGTCACCGCTATGGTAGGCGTAGTGGGCAGCTATAATGATGATACACCGTGCCTATATGGCCGGGCAGACACCACTAGTGGGCGGCTTGAGATGTTTACCCCGAACGCGGGCTATTGATGATCACACCGTACCTATATAGTCGAGCATTTTATATATGTATACATGATACGATGATGTTTATTATAAAAGTAGGATGCATGACTCCGCCTTAAGAGGCAATCAGTTGTAGGTTATCTGTTTATCTTATGCTCTCTTATTTCTTGATTATGTTATTGTACATCCCTTACATACTCAGTGCATTGTTCATACTGACGTCCTTTTTCTTTTATGGTCCTTTGTGTTCATGCCTACAGGTATACAGGGAGACAGACCGGACACCTAGGAGCCTTATCAGTAGTTGTACAGCTGATCCCCACTACTCCGGAGGTGCAGCCTATTGGTATATTATTTTGTGTACATATTGGGGCATGGCGGGGTCTTGTCCCGTCCTTGTGATTTCAGTATTCCAGTTAGAGGCTCGTAGATACTCATGTGTGGGTAGTAGATGTTATGTGACCTCTTCAGTGTATATTTTGTATATCATTTCATAGCCCCGTGGGCATATGTACATTTATGTTTGGGGAGATGTTCGAAGTTCGTTTCAGGATAAGCTCGTGTTGAGATAGCATATGTTCAGGTTGGGTATGATAGTTAGCATGATGAGTGGTGCTCGGTAGTCAGCTCCGGGTACCCGTCATGTCCGTTAGTTGGGTCGTGACAACCAATGATTGTGATTGAGTCCAAAGTGAGTTGTGATGAGGGATTTTGACCGTAGGGTGAGATTCGTGTTCCTAATTTAAGGAAGTGGCAAATATGTATATTGATTGATTGGCCTTTTGTGTGTAGGACTAGCCACCCTGTTGTGCTGTGTTTTACTGTTCTGTTGTGTTGGCTTGATGCAATATGGTGTTGGCAGATATCGAATTCTGTTTTGTCGTCCTGATTGGGATAGATTTAACATACCCCTTTGTTGGTATTGTGATATGATACATTGTTGGCGTAGCCGTTACCGGTACTTGTGATATTAATATATTGTTGGCATACCATTGTTGGTATTGTGATATGGTACATTGTTGGCGTACCGCATTATTGGTACTTGTGATATTAAACTTGGTTGTAGATGTTGGTGTTACACCTCGGAAAATTTTCCATTGATG
>NW_026716939.1:0-16113 GCF_029784015.1 Lycium ferocissimum | reverse complement strand
ATTTTGTTCGTACATTCCCGTACTATATGTATGATCCGTATATGTATAGGTATGTATACGTACATCGTGTATGTTATATATATATATATATATAGTTTCTAATAAGTTACTATGAGCGGTTATGATTAGAAAGGGAACGAGTGCCCACGGCACTAGTCACGACCCACGGGTTGGTCGTGACAGAATCGTTCGATACCACTGGCACGACCCAACCCCGTAGCCGTGACTAGTGCCCGAGCCGGGCACCCATACGCGCTCACTAACCAAATTCGGCATACAAACGACTCGTACATAAATACGCAAGACGACGTGGCTCCAACCTAACGCATACAAACATATATCGCACCGAAGCCGTAAGGCTATCATAATATACATAACGTAGCAAAGCATACATACACGCGACCGACAAGGCAGTCGCACGGCGGACGGGCCGCCCAAACACAACTTACTCAACGCATCCGAACAAAACGTACATAACCCACATCTATGTCTACGTACCTAATACGTAACAATGTAATCGTATGACGGACAGGGCCCCGCCGTACCCTGAATAAACATAATCATATACATCGGAAGAGTATATACCCAAATATTGACTCCAGAACAAAGGGAGCACTCTGACAGCAGAATGGAAATCCTACGCCGGTGGATCACCAAAATCAGACTGGCACCGCGGCATGAAACGCACCCCCGAAGAGAGAGGGGTCGTACGTAATATGTACCGAGCATGTAAAGCATGGAATAACGTAAACAAATCGTACCGAAAACGAGGAGGCAAAAAAGTAGCATAATAACCAAAAAATCATAACACTTGCCTTTGAGACATAAATCATACGTATCCATTTCATATATAGCTCATCACGGGACTGAGAAACAGAGTCAGAAAAATCATCTCGTACACATACATAGACATAACGTGCCCCGGCCCTTTAATGAGGGACGCGGTAAGTAAAATCATAAGATACATATACATATAACGTGCCCCGGCCCTTTAACGAGGGACGCGGTAAGTAAAATCATCATATCATGTACATATAACGTGCCCCGGCCCTCTAGTGAGGGACGCGGTGAATGAAGTCATCATATGCCATCCTGGCCACCTCCCATATCATCATATCATAATCATATCATATAACATGCCCCGGCCCTCTAGTGAGGGGCGCGTGAATCATACCGTAGAATCGTGCACGAATACATGCCCGGCCCGGACGCAAAGTGAAAGAGATCATAATAGCTCGCACGAAAGCAGTAGTGAGAAACCACATACACAAATCATCATCACGTACTCAACAACATAATCAAACGAAATCTCATTTTAAAGCTAAATAACGGTCAAGTCAAGTCCCTTCCGAAAATCATTCGAGAACATATCAAGTAGTACTTTGAAAATTGTAGGTACGTGTCAGGATCATACGACATAGCTTGTGGAAATAAAAAACATAGTCGTCATTACAGACTCAATAAAATAGTCGAAACGAACTATTATTTCCAAAACCAAGACAATAGTCAAATCGAATTTTCTTTCGAATACCACTCGGGAACATATTAACCCGAACTTCAGAAACTACAGCTATTCATCAAAATCATATACATAAGATCATTACCATAATCTCAAAAGGTAAGTAAACTGATCGTACTTGAAATCGGGATCATACTCATATCATATTCTTTCAAAAGTCGTCGGAAGTACATAAGGAAAGTCGCGGGACCCACGAACGGGTGTCGACCCGAGCCTGGCCCGCCTATGAAAAACATAGTCATCATACATCATGGAATCATTTTTGAGCATATCGAGGCGATCCGGCTCGTCGTCCGTGAAAGTTACGGACTTTCGTAGTTTTCGAATCATTTAGGAACAAAACTCTTTAAAAACCAAACTTTTTATGCAACTTTATGAAACTTAGTCATACAAAAGACATAGGGCCAATATTTCATCATATCATGCATACGAAGACCAAGAAAACAAATAATAATCACGGACATAGTTGGATCGCGAGAGTAGAATTTCCTCGAGGCTCGTATTATAGCCTATTTACGACTAAGGCATGCCAAAGAAGGAAGGGTTGCGCTTTACATACCTTGAACGCTTCCAAAGCTACTCCAAACTCAAGCTAACCTCAACCTACGCCTCGGGCTGCCCAAGGTCTACAAATAAATCATAATATGCCAAACATTAGCTATAGACATTTGGGCATTTAATTCCAAATTAGCCCTTAATTCTACAAAAATTTGGGCAGCATTTCCCCTGTAAATACACCAACCCCGAGAATTTAACTCGGCCAAATCAACAACAACAACAACAACAACCAACCTAGCAACATCAATAATCAATCCGAAAGGCGACATAACATTAATAACCCTCTTTTACATCATTCAACAACATTCATTATTTCGATTCAACGGCTTACATTCAAGCCAACATTATCGCTCATACATTCCAATACCAACCCAAACCCATACCAACAACATTCAAAAACATTTTAAGCAATTCATACAATATTTCCAACAATCCAACAAAGGCTCCAATTTGCCCGAAAACAGTCCCCAAACCCGAGAACAATATCCATAACACATTCCTCACTTCCACATCATGATTTGCACCAACAATCCACATTCTAACAATGTCATTCTCTTAATTACACAAATTACATCAAAAGCACAATAGTCTCCAATTCAGCCCACAACACTTACAATATCAATTTGAGTCATTAAACTCTTATCGCCAACATATAATTCATAACGACGACAACTAAAACATTAGGTAGAATTAATCCATTCATTGCCATATAATATGACCCATTTTCGGCCAACACTACATATATACATATTGATGATTCTCATCCATTTCTTCACTCTACAACATTCAAAACATGCTAACTAAACTTCAATTCATTACTTCAACACAACACAACACACACACACACCTACACGGCTATACACTACACACACAACCTCAACTCCAACATGCCATATTTCATGAATTTCCTCCATTTTAACATACTACAACATACATACACCCTTCATAACACATAAAACATGATTAAATCTTACCTTTCTTCTTCAACTTCACAAATGTTTGCGATCTACAAAACGGATGGTTTGATGCTCCAAACAACACTTCCACGCTACTTAGGGACCTCCAATTAGTGGATTTGCACCAAGGAAATATTTTTGTGATGGCTCAAATTGGACTTGGATTTTGGAGCTTTTGGCCGAGAGCCTCTTAGTGAAGTTCTTCAACTTCTTGTTTTTTTTCTAAGTATGAAATGAGAGTGGATGACTTAGAGGTCATCTTTTAAGCTTCCACACAATTTACACAAGTGTCCATGGCCCACACACATGTGTTGGAACAATTAAAATTGTCCACAAAGTGTGTGGGACCATTTCCAAGCCACATGGCCAACATGACAATTTTTCATGATTTTCAACTTTCCAATACTACAATTTTGGTCCCAAATTTTCCTAATTGTTCCATACCAACAAATTCATGAACAACTTATGTCTCAAAATAAAATCGAAGGTCAAAAGTCCCGACTTTGCGTCCCGGAATGGTTTTGTCTCTAGCTTATCATAGTTAAACCGGATTGTCCCAACGTACAAAAAATGCGGGACATAACAGTTTGGTCTTGAGGCAAGTTGTGTGAGTTGAATTTCTTCAAGTATAAGGTATGTTCTTCATATTATCTCTTATGTTGAGTTGATTTGAAGGTTTAGCAAGTCTTAAAAGTGAAAATAGTTATGGAGGAAAGGTCATAAAGTGTTGTGTTGTAGTTGTTGAGTTCATGAACTGTTTTGAGCATGTTGTGGCTGTGTTATTGAGCTAATTTCCATGTATATGGATGGTATCTAATGTTGTTGGTGTGTTGATGATATTATTCTCCTTGATTGGGAAGAAAGGAAGTGTATATTATTATTGTATATTGGCATACTTTGGGTTGTTTGGTGTATATTCTTTGTATGGGCAGTGAAAGGAGTATTTAAGGACTTTTGTAAGCTTGTTGTTGTTATTGTGGGTTGTTGTATATGTTGAGGTGATTGGAGAGTAAAGGGAAATACTTCCCGTTTTACTTTAGAATCGAGTTATTATTGATATACGTGATATACTAGCACCATCTAAGTTTATATTTGTATTCCTTAT
The DNA here is from genome assembly GCF_029784015.1 of Lycium ferocissimum. Lineage (NCBI taxonomy): Eukaryota > Viridiplantae > Streptophyta > Magnoliopsida > Solanales > Solanaceae > Lycium > Lycium ferocissimum. The sequence continues at coordinate 11,975 of NW_026716939.1, read as the reverse complement.
TATAGGATTGGCGTGCTAGTTATGATTAGCCCGATTGTTGGATTGCTTGGGAGACTTGAGGTATGTTAAGGCTGTCCCTTTCTTTCTTTTTGGCATGATCCTTATAAATCATACGTACACGTAACGTTAATCCATAATGATTCTATTCTTAGAGTTAGGAATGATCCATTTGTTTCATGTTCCATAGCGATATCTTCAGAAAGTCTTTCTTTAGATCCAAAATATATATATATATATATATGGGGTATGGGGTATGGGGAAGTTGATGATGTTATATACGCACTACTACCTGATCAGCTGGTCATATGATGATACGATGATGATGATGCTGGCCGATACGATACAATACGATGGGATGCCCAAAGAGGCTTGACAGGCATTACACACACACACACACACACACACACATATATGACCTCATGCATGCATGCACAACATTTATGTACATCATTGGTCTACAGAGGCAGGTCAGACATTCCGATTGCATTTATTAAGTCTCATATTCTCTTATGTCTCTATTATGTTGTTTTTCATGCCTTACATACTCAGTACATTGTCCGTACTGACGTCTTTTTGTTGGTGGACGCTGCGTTCATGCCCGCAGGTAGACAGGGAGATGGTTCAGGCCCTTAGGCTGACTTCTCAGCGGATGTACAGGAGCACTCCATTTGTTCCGGAGTTGCAGTCTAGTTGGTATGGTTCTGTTGTGTACAGATGGGTATGGCGGGGTCCTGTCCCATCCTTATTATGTTATGCATTCCAGTAGAGGATCGTAGATAGATATGCACAGTCAGATGTTCTATGGCCTTCTCGGTTCACCCTATGTTAAATTACTATTTGATAGGCAATTACTATTTGATAGGCTCGTCGGCTTGGATACTTGGGCTCATCTTGATGACGTATATGTATATCCTTTGGCCTGATGTCTGTTACACCCCTCGTGTTCGTAGTGGTAGAACCTATGATTTTATAGTCGGGTATGCCCTTGGAATACAGACCTGAGCTCGAATTTGGTGGAAGAAAATGTCTTACTCCGTGTACGAGGGTACCAGCAGATATTCCTATCAATTTACAGAGTTAGAAGTTGAACGAATTGAATCGACGCGATCTGAACTGGATCAGAAAATCTGCAGGACACCAGTCATTCGACATGCTCGACGGACAGTCGATGTGCGGCGTCGACAGGATCCCACAGCCTTGCATCTGCAGGCGCAGGTCGACGGGGTAAGTCGACGGGCTGTCGACACGTTGACGGGCCGTCGACCCGCTCGTTGAACCGGACGCTGTAGCTTTTTTGGCTTCCAAGTATAAATAGGTGGTTCACGACCCTATTTCATATTTTTCTACTTCAAAAATAAAAAAAAAACCCTAAGATATTCTCTCACAATATTTTTCATCATATTAGTGAAGATTTGACAAGATCCGGACCCCGTAAACCCGAGATGGTAAAGAAGAAAGTTGCTTCTAGGGTTTCTTCAAGTTGTGGAGTTTAGGGAGTTGAAGTTGAAGTGATTCTTGGGATTATTGACCTCTCAAGGTATGTACATGATTTCTACCTTTGTATTTAAGTTGGTTATCAAGAGTTTTAGTGATATTAAGTGAAGAAGGGATAGTTGTGGAAGTGGTAAGTGGACGAAAGTCAAGATAGTGACTTAGGGTTATCTTAAGAGATGATATATATATATATATATATATATATATATATATATATATATATATATATATATATATATATATATATATATATGTCACACCCCAAATCTCATCGGGCATGATGGGCACCCAAATCTTACTTAGAGCTGAGCGAACCCTCTGGCATTCACATAATGAAACTGGACATATAATAAAGTACTTTCAGTCAAACCATAGAAATTTGCGAACAATACTCAATTAACCAAAAACCTAGTAAGTCAAACTGACATATCAGCCTACATGGTCACTTTACTCAACACATAACATCTCAACATACTAACCACAGGACACTATCTGCAAAGTCTCTAAGAGTAAACACCTGAATCACATGAGTCGGGACAGCGCCCCGACATACCCGTACACACATATGATAATCATAATGACTCGAAGACCGCTTGCTCCAGAAGAAAATGGAGTTTGCCAATCCCACCGATAGCCAACCATCCTAGCTGAATACTTTTACCAAAAAATAATATGGAATCGTGTGGCATGAACACGGCGCCCCGAGCAAAGGGACGTCGGTACGGACAATGTACCGAGTATGTAAGGCGCGAATCATCAAGAATGAGACATAAGCCATAATGAATGTATGAGAAACCACACAGTAATGTGAATAGCCTCGAAGGCAATGACTAAAAATGTAAATATATACCATACCCGGCCTTTAGTAAGGGACTCGGTGAAATATAAATATATATACGTACCGGCCTCTAGTGAGGGACTCGGTGAAGTAATCATATATATACCGTACCCGGCCCTCTAGTGAGGGACTCGGTGAAATAATCATATATATACCGTACCCGGCCCTCTAGTGAGGGACTCGGTGAACAATGCAATGAAACTGTGCACGAATACATACCTGGCCCGGGACTCGGTGAATGATATATTAACAGCATGCACGAGTAGAATATCATGAGCAACCATATGCAAACTATATCATCATCTGAGACTCAATAGAATAATTAGAATGAACCAACACTTGAGAATCAAAGACAACTATCATGTCAAGCACTATTGAGAACTAGAGTTCCTCGGAGTCATATATGTTTGTTGTTCGCTCAGTTTATGTAATTCATGCCAAAAAGAAAGAAAGGATGGCCTTAACATACATGTAGAAGCAAATGAATGCAAGTGAGACTCATAAGATTATTTCTGGAACTCTTTGAATAACTTGGAAGCATAGCACCCTCGAATGTCACTATGGATTATAATATCAAAATAGGACTTCAGAAATCATAGACACGTATCAGGACATAATGAAATAGCTTCTGGAAATTAAGAACATTAGCCATTCTAGTATTTAAGAATAGAAGCCTCTTTGGAGTTTATACGTTCGTCGTCCGTTTGTTCCATATAGACCATGCCAAAAGAAGAAAAGGGAATAGCCTTAACATACCTTTGTCAGCTTCTGAAGCTAATTCAAACCTAAGTCTCGGGCTTCCCCACGATCTACAACAATGTCAGTAGATACCAAACATTAGCTATACGTACTTAGGAATCCAACCCTAAGCTAGCACTTCACTTATAGAAATTCGGACAGCATTTCCTTTATAAATTGGACAACCCCAAAAATCCAATAAAGCTAAATTATCAACAACAACAAGAACCATCTCATATAAGCCTCTTTAAACTCTAAGCATCAACTCTCAAGGATATACACCAAAACAGCCCGGTATACGCTTTGTATATGATATCTTCATACACTTTATTCTCCCAAATTCAAGAACAGCAACTTATCGACAACATCAACAACACTATCAACAATTATTTTATATGAATATCCAACTAATTCTATCCATTTAATCATACCAAAACAGCCCCCAAGTCATTTGATATCCAAAAATTATAACCGAACTTTCAACGTCATTTTCTCTATTCTAACCCGTCAAATCTATCAATGATCATGGTAAGAATATCATTAAAATCTTAAACATACCTTATATGAGCAGCCACAACGAAACCAACATCCCCCAAGTTCAATTTTTAGCTTAAAACGATGACGACAACTCGTACTACACTTTATCCTTCACGAGCCTCGCGATTCGGGGCCTCGAACTTGATCGAACCCTTGCTTTATCTCTCTAAACTCCCCTCACTCTCTCTCTACCATGTTCTGGACTTTTTGGTATGTAATGAGGATGATAAGGGTTAAAACATCCCTTAAATAGCAAGGGAAGTGGGCCTGACCCGACTTGGAGTCGGGTTGGGCCGAGCCCACTGCCCAGCTTGACCTTTTTGTCTTAAAATGTCCATAACTTCTTATACCTATGTCGTGTGAAGGCCCACAACCTATGTTTGGAAAGCTAATTCAATTAGTCACAACTTTTACGTTTGAAGTTTTCCCAAATGCCCAAAAAATGATGGGGTTATGGCCTCCCGAAGTCAGATCACCCGAAAACGTAACTTAAAAACATTTTTTTGGAGAGCTTCCACTTGGATTTGGCTCAAGGGTCCTTCTTGAGTTGTGTTTAAATTCACATATATTGTCCATATAATTTTTCATATGTCCTTTATAAAAACCCCATCATGTGGGCCCCACCTCAGCTTACGGTTATGAGGGCTACATCTTTTAACGTATCATTCCAATCATACTGTACGAATTCTAAATATCATACTCATGCTATCCTCATGCTAATACAATAGAATTTCATCCTTTATACTTGTAATATTTGCTCCTCCTTGAACTCACATTAAGCCATCTACCGCCTTAGTAACGTGAAATTTTCTGGGTTGTAACATCCTTCCCCTCTTAGAAACATTCGTCCTCGAATGTTAAATGAAGACTAATACTCGTACCCAATTACAACACTTACTAATATCATTCACCCCTTCACAATTCCTAAATCCTTTTCGATACTTATCTTTCCTCTATAAGCTTCAACTTCCTTAACCTCATTGATTCTTTCGTTTATATTGATTTCTACGAGGGACACTTTACTCCCTTTCCTCAAACACATATAATCATGTTTCTTTCTCTTCCTTGTTTCATTCTTTACTCGTTTAAGCTTACTCTTTTTTTTTATACTAACTCACCTCTCGAATGACTCTTTTCTTATCATTGCTTCCCCTCTTAAGTCTCTTCTCATAATCTTATCACATTATTCAATCACATTAACCTTAGTTCATCAACCTTACTTCTAATCCCCGAGAGAACTTAACGTAACCCTCGACTCACTTCTATATCCTCGAGTAATTTCAACCTAACTCTCAAACTCATTCGGAACCCATCTTATAACCCTCATTTCAGTTGATTTACAACTATTATTAACCTTTTATTCTTCACTTTACACTTGTGTATCTTACTGATTATAGCACACATATATATACTGATCACAATCAATTTTAACAAAATTTTGGTAACCCCCTTCCGGAATTTGTACTACCCACGTACACAAATGTACTAACCAACAAGCCTCACAGAAACAATCAAAATATATCAACATGCCTCACAGGGCCACAATCATATTACAACACCCTATACATACCTGTACAAATGCTCTCCACAATGGCATTCTCAATTAGATAAGAAGCATACCTTTGTTACTACAATCCTTAACCTTCAGCGCTTACCTCAAATAGCAATCATTAATCATCAGAGAACTTACCTTTCTTACGAGCAATTCCAATTTCGCAATCATAACTGCACTTTACAATCACTTAATCAAAATTCAAATCTTAAAGTTAGCGGCAAGGATTCAAGGCCTATAACACAGCTCTATAGCACAATCTATGATCTGAATGAAGGGAAACCATGAAGTGCTAACAATCAAAATGTAGTATGATACAAAATGGAATTTCCAATGCGTAATATTCTTCTGGTAATACCCCTCCTTATTCAATGATCCTATAGAATTCGTAAGTAATCTAACACACCCCAGGGCTATCGTAGTAAACATATAACATATACTTATAACATATTCAGAGTAATTGTCCTATTTGTCCTTAATGATAACTCCAGCTCAACATTTCGACTCAATTTACCATGTATTTTCCCTTAACTGACCCGCAATATCACGAACATATTATTATTGCTTACCTTTTACTCCTCTTTTTAAGTACCCAATTGGTTTCATTCTTGACATGTAAATACTTGTAGGTTACATAACCGTACTTGTGTGATTCGTATATGAACATCTAATCTTATTCGTAAACTTCCCTTCCTTTGGTTCGTTCTATTTTACGTATCTCATACATACCAAAACTCTTTTGTCTAATTGTTGTAACTTATCTTGTCATACTCTTTTCTTTCCTTTATTTGTCGCTTGATCATCACATCTTATATTCTACTATAGAAAACTTTATGTCCCTTCTTGTTTGTCACTTATAAATCGCAATATCGTTAACAAATGACTCATTCCTTTGCCTCTATTCCAGTATAGCATCGCTATCCTTTACAATATTCCTTGAGTTATTTGCTCCCAATGCCATGTTGTTCAAGGTTTTCATGAATGATTTCCAGTACAGTCTCAGATACCCGCTCGATTCTTGTTCATTTATTTACTCTCTATTAGACTCATTTCTGCATAATTCTCACTTTTTGTTTTTTGAGTCTATATCTGTCACATCTTAGGATTCATCGTTTCAATCTCTACACTTGTATTTTCGTTACTTGCTTCCCCCCTTAAGGGTCTTACTTATACCATTCTCAAATCCGTTACCTCACTTCCAATCTTGAATTCATATAGCCCTTTCCTCAATTCCCTTATTATACCGCAACACATTCATGCCATTTCCCATAATTTATAGCTACGGTACTTCATGTGTGAAGCCTTAACACACTCATCTTGCAGTTTTGCAACCAAGTAATACAACCAACATAGCAATCCAAACAAGGATGTATTTTACTTAGCTCAACCATTAGTTATGAGTCAATGTCTACATCCGCTCCAATTAACAACTTCTGTTCCATAGGGATACTCGAAATAGTCGTATGTCTAGCTATCCGTACCATCCATGTAAGGTCACTTATCCCATTCTTCGGTACTCAGAGTTCACTTATAGCGTCATCTTTCCCTTTTCTTCCCGTCTTAAGTCATTCCTCTCTTTCCCGTATCGACTTATGGTAACCGTAAATGCATTTTCCCTTAAACCTGCCATCTTTGTTTTAAAGGATCTAAGTCTCATGCGCAACTAATACCTCTTATGCCTTATACTCTTCCACTCTTGTGTTGCACTCAACATTGATTTCAAAACCAAATCATAATCATATCATATTTGTCGTTGATGATAGCCTTGCTTTATCGCTTTATCGTCGTGCGGTAAACTCATAACTCATGGCCATATTTTTCTTTCCAACTTATTCCTTTATATACTTTACTCTTTCTATCTTGGTATAGGATATTCGTAGGAGATGCATCTTTCTTTTCTCATAATACGACTACTTCTTAATCGCGCGTACTTCGCATATTTCCTTTTCTTTCTATACCCATACTTATTTCTTTACATTCTTTCCTCCTCAATTTATCTTATTACCTCCCGTTTTATAATCAATCCTTCATTCCTCGCGCAAGGAACCCTATTCTTAACTCAGTACCGCCTTGTCCTTTAAAATATATTACTTCTATACAATCCATTCTTCGCTTCCAAAACTTATTCTGTTCAATTTGATCATCCCCTATGATCCTTATTATGCTGATCCTTTTCCTAACAATCATTCTATTTCGTTATTCATCTTTCCGTAGTCTTGGTCTTTTATATCCAACCACAGATATCACTCGTGATCTCGATTATACAAATCACAAACTGTTACCACTTTTTCATATCACTATGCTCTAATTTCTTTTTCGAGTTGGCTTCTTTTTTCCTTTTGCTTGCTATCATTTCGTCATGGCGAAACATCTATGTCTAGACTTTCCCCAACAAGGTCTTATAAGCTTTCTTATCTACTAGTCCCATGGCTCGCTTATTGGTTTCACACTTGCATTCACTCTTTATTCATATAGAACATGTCACATCTTTAGTCGTTTTCTCGCTACACTTCACTTACTTTGTATTGGCGCTCTTGCTACGTTCTCATTATATCCTGATCATAATCAACTCTATAGAGTGCCACTTCTGTTCTCATTCGCAACCCGTTTATAAAATAGAATAAACCGTGAAGTAAGCATACTTAACCTATTACTCTTTCTGATCAGCCCTATTACACTTACCACATAAGTTGTCTTACCAATGTATTCACATTCGTTATAACCCCTTCGTATTTTGTACCTTCCGTTCACTATGTCGTTAATTTATTTTGCTAATAGACTTGTCGTATTTTACTTGTACTTATCCATCCAATCAATACTTCAATTCACACCTATTGGAATTCTTTCTTCTATGTCATACTTTAGTACTACCCGTCTCCCTAATTTACCTAGCATTTCTCCTTACCATACCAATGTCGATCTTATAGCTTACCGTTACTATCAATTCAACAACATTTAATTCATTTCTTGTAGTTGTCAACGATACTCCTAACTTAATCCCCGTCTCGCCATTATTTTTTTTTTCACAACATCTTTTTCCGTTAGGACATGTTACAAGCTTATATCTTATCTCCTTTAAAATTCTAGGAAAATTCAAAAGAGCGTTGTTTCCTCTATATTTCTTACTATCCAAAAACTCGCACGCAAAGAATACCAATGCCTCATATGGCTAATATATATATATATATATATATATATATATATATATATACACGATATATCTCGCCCAATAATATGGCTCCCAATTTCAAGTAAAAGTACAAAGATGTCGAAACTTACCACATATATCACACCCCGAGACGTACTCGATCCTTTAGTGATCTCCGCCCTTGCCATACCTTCCTATTTACTTTCCTTTTCAATCTTTAAATGCAGTTTTAATCATACCGCAACATTCATACTATATCCGACATACCCCCGTTTACCTATCTTTTTATCGATTCCTTCAAATTTCTTCTCGTTCACACTTTATAACCGAACTATCATCAATATATATATATTCAATCCATTTTCTTACTATATTTATAATTACTAACCTTGATGATGACCAGTCGCCATTCTGTATATACAAATTCTAATAACGTAACCTCAATGAAATATTAGCCTCTGTAACTCCCAGTAGCATTATTTACCTTCTCTTGTCGACACCACTCTCCTGCTGAAATCAAAGGTCAGTATATAAGGGATATCATTTCCTATCTTCGGCTCTATCGCACGATACTAAGATATGAAAAAAGGGAGTAACCATCTCACGTTCCGTAGCTTCTCGTTTATAAATGTGGCGCGCAACACACCATAAACAAGACTCTACTAGACACGACTACTGCAGCACGACCCCGTGACGAACTCGCTTCCGATACCACTTTGTCACACCCCAATCTCACCGTGAAGACGGGCACCCAAATCTTACTAGATTTCAGAGCGAACCCTCCGGCATTCACATAATGAAATCACATATAATAAAGTACTTTTCACCAAACCATAGAAACTTGCGAACAATACTCAATTAACCAAAAACCTAGTAAGTCAAACCGACATATCACCATACGGTCGCTTTACTCAACACATAACATCTCAACATACTAACCACAGACAATCGTCCGCAAAGTCTCTAAGAGTAAACACCGAATCACATGAGTCGGGACAATGCCGACATACCCGTACACACATATGATAATCATAATGACTCGGCAATCGCTCCAGAAGAAATGGAGTTTGCCAATCCCAAATGATAGCCAACCATTCTAGCCGAATACTTTTACCTCGCAAAATAATACATGACCGTGTATGAACACAAAAGCGCCCTCTGCAAAGGGACGTCAAGATACGAACAATGTACCTAGTATGTAAGGCAACAAGAATCATAAAGAATGAGACATAAGCCATAATGAATGTATGAGAAACCACCTGTAATATGAATAGCCCCCGAAGGCAATGACTAAAAATGTAAATATATACCATACCTTACTTTTTAGTAAGGGACTTGGTGAAATATAAATATATATCGTACCCGGCCCTCTAGTGGGGACCCTGAAGTAATCATATATATACGTACCCTTCGGCCCCTTTCTGAAATGTAGTGACCCGGTAAAATAATCATATATATACCGTACCCGCCCCTCTAGCGAGGGACTCGTGCGAACAATGTAATGAAATCGGCACGAATACATACCGGGGACTCGTGAATGATAGATTAATAAAGATGCACGAGTAGAATATCATGAGCAACCATATGCAAACTATATCATCATTCGAGACTCAATAGAATAATTAGAATGAACTAACACTTGAGAATCAAAGACACAACTATCATGTCACACTATTGAGAACTAGAGTTCCGGAGTCATATATGTTCGTTGTTCACTAATTTATGTAATTCATGCCAAAAGAAAGAAAGGATGGCCGAACATACACATAGAGAAATGAATGCAACGCAAGTACATAAGATTATTTCGGAACTCTTTCTTTAATAACTCGGAAGATAACACCCTCGAATGTCACTATGGATTATAATATCAAAATAGGACTTCTGAATCATAGACACGTATCGTAACATATTGAAATAGCTTCTGAAATTAAGAACATTAGCCATTCTAGTATTTAAGAATTGTGTTTTCCTTTTGGAGTTTATACGTTCACGTCCGTTTGTTCCATATAGACCATGCCAAAAGAAGAAAAGGGAATAGCCTTAACATACCTTTGTCCGCTTCAAGCTAATTCAAACCCAAGTCTCAAGCGAAGATCTACAACAATGTCAAGAGATACCAAACATTAGCTATAGGTACCAGAGTCCAACCCTAAGCTAGCACTTCACTTATAGAAATTCGGACAGCATTACTCCTTTATAAATTGACAACCCAAAAAATCCAATAAAGCTAAATTATCAACAACAACAAGAACCATCTCATATAAGCCTCTTTAAACTCAAAGCATCAACTCCCAAGGATATACACCAAAATAGCCCGGTATACGCTTTGTATATGATATATTCATACACTTTATTCTCCCAAATTCAAGAACAACAACTTATCAATAACATCAACAACACTATAAACAATTATTTTATATCAATATCCAACTAATTCTATCCATTTAATCATACCAAAACAGCCCCCAAGTCATTTGATATCCAAAAATTGTAACCGAACTTTCAACGTCGTTTTCTCTATTCTAACCCGTCAAATCTGTCAATGATCATGGTAAGAATATCATTAACAGCTTAAACATATCTTATATGAGCAGCCACCACGAAACCAACATCCCCAAGTTCAATTTTTTTTAGCTTAAAACGACGACAAAACTCGTACCACACTTCTTTATCCTTCACGAACCTCGCGATTCGGGGCCTCGAACTTGATCGAATCCTTGCTTTATCTCTCTAAACTCCCTCACTCTCTCTACCATGTTCTAAATTTTGTATGAAATGATGATAAGGGTTAAAACATCCCCAACAGCAAGGGTGCTGGGCCCGACTTCTGAGCTCAAGCGGTCACGAGCTAACGCATCGCCAACTTTGACCTTCTGCTTAAAATGTCCATAACTTTTAATCCCTATGTCATGTGAAGGCCCACAACCTATGGTTGGAAATCTCATTCAATTATCTACGACTTTTATGTTTGAAGTTTTCCCAAATTCTCAACACCGATGGGGTTATGCCTCCTCAAGTCGCATCACCCGAAACGTAACTTAAAAATATTTTTCGAGAGCTTCCACTTGGATTTGGCTCAAGGTCCTTTGAGTTTTGTTTAACTTCACACATATATATCCATATAAATTCTTTTTATATGTCCTTTATAAAACCCCATCATGTGGGCCCCACCTCACCATTTACGAGGGCTACATCTTTTAACGTATCATTCCAATCATATCGTACATTTAATCTCCAAATATCATACCATGTTATCCTCATGCTAATACAGTAGAATTTTAATCCTTAACTTATAATATTTGCTCCCTGAACTCACATTAAGCTATCTACAACCTTAGTAACGCGAAATTTTTTTGGTGTAACAATATATGTTTTCATCATTGTTGATGCGATATCGGTAGTTGATGTGATCGAATGAGGAGGAGAGTTGTAAGTTTTCCAAAGGAAATTATTGTCTATAGTTCGTCGTAGTTTTATATGTATTTGAGGATGGTTAGGAAGCAAAGTAAATAGGCCTAATTATGCCCTATGTTACCTTAATTATAGATTTACAAGTTCAAAAGGTAAAGGTCACGATCGAGATACCTCCAAGGTATGTTAAGGCATTCCTTTCTTCTCGCTGGCATGTTCCTATGATATGATCCAACGCCCAGTAAGCGAGCCCCATA